>NC_065447.1:42359324-42609324 GCF_917563875.1 Diabrotica virgifera virgifera | reverse complement strand
AGATAAAATGTGAAGAAAAGAAGAAAAGGGAACACGGGCAGAGCTTCTCAAAACAGATGGAACACGACTTCTACGGTACACAAAAAGAAATATGTAAAATGACAAGAGGACAAGGAAAAGGGATGAATGAACTAATAAAAATGAAACACATTCAGAAGGAAACATCGGCAGCCTACTTTCGATCTCTATTTGCTAAAGGTGACGATAATGAACCACCAACACTTGAAGTGACGACAAACAAAGGAATAACATTGAGGAGGGAGAGGTCAAGGAAGCAATTTAAAGAAATTAAAAAATGGAAAATCACTAGGAGGGAGGGGGAGGTAAAGGAAGCATTAAAGAAATTAAAAAATGGAAAATCACTACGAGGGGACAGAATATCGAATCAACTCCCAAAGTATAGAGGATACGACCTGAACAAACAACTATTAAAGCTAATCCAAAAAAATAATAGACCAAAACAGAACACCATAAGAACGGAGATCAAGCATCCTAATACCCATCTTCAAAAAGGGAGACAAATCGGACCCGGAGAATTACAGAGGAATTAATTTATTAAACACAACATTAACATTAACGACCCAAGTTGAAAAAACAGATATAGTTATGTCTACACAATAAGAAGAAGAATAACCTAAATTTGTTTGCGTTACGATTGTTTACCAACAAAAATTACCGTTTCTTCGTACTCTTTATTGCATACGAGTAGACTTGGTGGAAGTGCAATTCAATTAATGTTTTCTAAAGAATAGATAACGCATTTAATGAGAAATTGAAAGTTTGTTCATGTTAGCAAGATGCTTTCAACGATTTTATCAATAAATTAAAGAAACTTAAATACTTCGAGAAATACGAGATTATTCCTATTTTTGATTTGATTCTGCAATGTTATTACATTGTCAGATAGTAAGCTCTGCAATGTTATTACATAAGTTGCTTGTTCTGGACATCGAAGTAAAAAGTGACAATAAAACAAAATATCGTAAAGGACCACAAAAAATCAAGTGGCGGATGTTTAAAGATGAGAAAAAAGGTTCAGGACAAGAATAGTATAAAAAAATGTGTTGGAAAATGAAAGGAAGCCCTAATACAATTTGGAGGAAGATGACCAGGATCATTAGAGATAGTGCTATTGAAATATGTATTTTAAAAAACATCAGGAAAGAGGTTTGAGAATAATTTAATAAGGTGGTGGTCAAACGAAATACAAAAAAAAGAGAAGAGAAAAATATATAAAAAGTGGCAAGAAAATAGGTCGAAGACAGATCTTCAAAACTATACCGTCGGCGTCGCCAAAAAGGAGGAGAAAGTAGCAGTATCAAAAGCTAAAGCAGAAGCGTATACAAATCTATACGATCAACTTGATACCAGGGAAGGCGAAACAAGAATATGTATAAATAGACCAGGGCGGATCTGTTTTGAGGTGGATGTGAGAGGTGGCATTCGGATTTTTGCAGATAAAGTTAGGTGACAACTTCAATAATTATAATTGACTTATGCTCCTTCTCAAATATGCCCGGAACATTATTAAAAAAATTAAAATATTTGAAAATTTCTAAAAACATCGAATTTCTTCTATTTCTTTGCTTATAACTTTAAAACGATTTATTTTGGAACAAAGTCGTATAGAGATAAAATAAAGATAATTAAATTTTTATGACATACGACTGGTTAAAAATGTCTTAAATTATTACCCTTTCTGCAAAATAGCAATAAATACAAAATAAGGGGGCAAAATAAGCCTGATTTTGTTCAACGCTTTTCAACCACTTTGATTGCACTTAGAACCTTCGTAATTCGCTAAAAAAATACATATAACATATTTAAACTGTCCACAAAATTTCACTAAAATCGACCTAACAGATTTTGCACAATAATTTTGCAATCTAATTTTTTTTAAAAAAGTACAAATTTTTTAAAAACTTTCTCAACAAAAAGTAGACTATTTAAAAGTTTGCTAATTTTTTTACATATAAACAAGCGCTCTACCTATCTAATACACCTTACATAATTAAAATCGGATTATTTAAGCAGCCTCAGCAATGTTTTAAAGTTATAAACATTTTTTTGGCTTATAAACAAATTAGGGCTGTCGCCAGGGAGGGGGTTCAACGGCCTCCTTTATTTAGATGGTCTTACCCAAGATTTTATATGTATTTTGACCAGTAGAACACAAATTTTTTGGGTAACAGTTGATCCGGATGTCGATAAGATTGTTATAAACAAAGAACTTTAGGAATTACATAACATCGATTTTTCGCAAAATAAAACATTTTTTTTTGTATTTCTTGGGTAATTCTAAGCAAAAAATGTTTTTACAAGTTTTTTCGTAGGATGCATAATTTTCGAGATAAAACTTAAAAAAAATCGAAAAATTGCAATTTTTTTACCCCGAATAACTTTTGATTAAAAAATAAAATGGCAATTCTGCTTGCAACATTTGAAAGCTTAAGTCAAATTATACCGGTTTTAATTATTTGCATTGCTAAAAATTAATTTTTTAATTGTTAAACAAAGCTATTTGTTTAAAAGCCAAAAAATTGTTTATAATTTTAAAACATTGCTGAGGCCGCTTAAATAATTCGAAATTAATTCTGTAAAGTGTATTAGATAGGTAGAGCGCCTCTTTATATGTAAAAAATTAGCCAACTTCTAAATGGTCTACTTTTTGTTCAGAAATTTTTTAAAAAAATTGAACTTTTTAAAAAAAAATTTGATTTCTAATTTATTATGCGAAATCTATTACGTCGATTTTAATGAAATTTGGTAGACGGTTTAAGTATACCTACTATAATAATTTTCTAAGCGAATTATTAAGTTTCCAAGTGCCACCAAAGTGGTTAAAAAACATTGAAAAACAACAGGCTTATTTTGCCCCGTTATTTTATATTTATTGCTATTTTGCAGAAAGGGTATTATCCGGTTATATTTATTTGAGAAAAATGCGATAAGCAGCACTATGACCGACGAATAACAGGATAGTACCGACCTATATGAAACATAATATGGTATATTTTATAAGAAATTGGTTCTATAAATTTGTATTGTTATAAACAAAGCTTAATTTTATGTCTTGATGATTTTGTGTAAGTTTAAATTACTTTTATCATATTTCTGCAATGCATTTTCTATAAGATGTTCAAACAATAATTGGTTTGTATACAAAAACTAATTAATAATTGAGCGAACGGTAGGTAGTGAAAGATAAAAAAATATATACTTATTTAAATAGTTTATAAAACCTTGAAGTAAAAATTAAAAGTTTATCTATTCAACACTTACTTACATTATTATTTTCTCTTACGAACTGATTTTCAAAGATTTGCACTTATTGCAACAATAAGTGAAGTGTTCATAATAAGGCCACGTTTTTCTTAAAAAATTGAAGCAGTAGTTTGGTGTTGAACATATGTTGATAATCCCTACACCTGATTATGTAAGAAAATATTCCGGGTAAGCTCAGTATTGAGAGAAAGTTGTCTTGGTATTACACTTCGTCACTTTCTTCCTCTGAATCACTGTTCTCCACATTGATAATAATTTTATTTATAACAGGAATGTTTTTAAGATATTCTTTTTCGATATTTTTTACGTGCTCTATTGCTGTCTTCCAGTTATCCTCAGAGATATTTTTAAATTCAGAATCTATTAGTTTCACGACAGTGTTATAACATTTTGTACTTACATTTTTTTGTCTCACATTATATTTCAGTTGAGACCATAACAACTCTATTGGATTTAAAACGCAGTAATATGGTGGTAGTCTTAAAGTTGTATGTCCATTTTTACTTGCTGCATTATCAATAATATATTCCTTTACAAATAATTTTGTATTAAGTACCTCTACTAATTGGTCTTTAGTGTACCAATCTTCAAAATATAAATCTTGTGATAATAAAAAATCTTGCAATTCATCCTTTCTAGAGTATTTATTCGGAATTTTTTTAAATTGTCTAGAATGATTTGATGCATTATCTAAAAGAATAACACTGTTGTCTGCTAAATTTGGTAATAAGTTATTTTTAACCCATGATTCTAAAAGTTCACCCCTAATATCTTGATGATAGTCCAAACAACTGTCTTTAATGTCTTTTGCACTTAATAGTAAGCTATCGGTTACCCAACCATCTTCCCCTCCACAATGCAAAATGCATATTCGTTTGCCCCTGGAAGGTGGTACATTAACTTTGCACTTAACATTGTCATTACTCCAACCTTTGCCAATTGTTTCGTTAGTGTCAAACCACGTTTCATCTAAGTAATAAATTTTTCTTCCGCTATTTCTGTACTCGGTTATCTTTTCCAAATATTCATTACGCCATTTTATTAAACGGGCACTTTCCATTATAGTATGTCGTTTATTGATTGTTTTATAATTAAAACCATTTGATAGTAAAAAGTTTCTTAAAGTTGATTTACAGCAATTAATAATATTTTTAGATTTTAATTCAGCTAAAATTTGGTTAAGTGTGGGTATAATATTACCTGCAAACATATTATAAATGGTTTCTGAAATGGGACCTAAAAGATGTTGCTCAATAGATCGATGTAGTCCAAAGTCGCTCCTTTTTTGTCTATTTGTAATGCCCTCCTTTATAATTCGATATACAGTAGCACATGAAACTTTTGTTAAAGCCGCAGTTTTTAAAACACTCTCGTGCCGTTCCAGTTCTTCACATAATCCATTAAACACATTTAACACAATTTCTTTAGCGTCTTTGGATAAATGTTTTCTTTCTGGCTTTTTAATACTTCCTCTACTTGGTCCAGCAGCATTTTCAGGATTATTTGGTGGTAGAATTTCCTCATTTTCTTCAACAATTTCTACTTCATTATTCTCAACAATTTCTAATGCACTATTCTCCCATGGACGCCACATTTTTATTTACTTAATTTTTTTCTGATAGCGAAATCGTCACTAATAAATGCGTGCTCTCTTTACAGAGTTTAAACTAAAAATTATAAATACACATAACAATACCGAAAGCCACATCAGTCTTTTTGGCCGTTCAGAATTTCGTGGAAATTTAAAAACCTTTGTCAGCACAGCGCAGGGCTGTGACAAGAACCCGACAATCGAGTAAGAGGAGTCATAGGGTGCATTCAGCAGACACAATCGCTAACTAATCGATTAGTGATTTTCTGCTGAATGCCACATAAATTGTGGCATTCAGCATGTAAGTCACAAATCGATTACTAATCGATTAGTTAGCGATTGCGTCTGCTGAATGCACCCATTAACTCATAAACTTTTATTGATATAATAATAGGTATAAAAAGGAGCTTACATCGGCAACTTTTAGCAGCAGCGTAAATAAAAACATTATTGTGATTAAAGATAAAAACATTATTTTGATTAAATAGACCTAACAGTTATACTTATTTAAATATAATATATTATTTATAATTGTACCTAATGAAATTATATTTTACAGTACTTATTTTTGCGTTTTTCTGAATACTATCCTGTAACAAGGCAAAATATTAAAGAGGAACTAAAACAGATGTCATTTGATCTAAGCACATGGATATTTTGTTCGGTATACCCTTAGAGGATGGAAAATTTTACACCACCCTCTGGTATACCACTTGTACACCAATTCGTCTATCTCTTTAAATTTCTCAATTATCGGTAACCGAGCTATAATAATTTAAGACATTTTTAACCAGTCGTATATAATACCTAATTCAATTGTCTTTATTTTATTTTTCTACGACTTTGTTCCAAAACGAATCGTTTTAAAGTTATAAGCAAAGAAAGTAGAAAAAAATCGATGTTTTTCGAAATTTTTAAGAAGCAGAAGAAGAAGAAGACGTGCCCACACCTGATAGATAGAGCTAGTCGACGAAGACCCAACAATACAAATACAAATTATATCAAGTGTCCTTTTATAGTTACAAGACTGTGTCATTTTATTGTTGAACAATTAGAGTCCAATGATGTAACTAAATAGTGCCGTCACTGCTATACATTGATTTTTGTATTGTTACACCATTACTAAACATAAAGCCGGCCACACACGGTACTGCGGTGTCGTTCGACAAGATCGTCGATGATATCAATTCTGCAGTACTGCAGGAGACAAACCAGTCTGTCTGCGGTCAAATTGAACGATTTCGTTGATCGCACAGTCACACACGATCAAAATGTTTGCCAATTATTAGTCGAATTCGTCAAAGTTGAACGACGCCGCAGTAACGTGAGTGGCCGGCTTTACAGACCCTTATAATTTTTCGATTTTTAAATTTTAAATTATAATTTTCCTCTTGAATAAACGACGTCTAATGAGAGATGTGTTTGACCTCTTTCTTGCTACAAACTAGCGTAAGCTACGAAACCTCAAGGACGTGAAATTATAATTTATCTAAGGACTGACAGAACGCAATCTATTTAAAGATGAAACCTTATCATTGAATGTTGCAGGTATTGTGTTCAAACCAATTTCAATAATAATCTGTGAAATCTCCTCCAACGAAATGTAATTATTGCATTGTCTATGTTTCCGAGCAATATATCGTGACTTGCTGTTTCGAATCTACTGTAGATTATAATCACGGATATCGGATATAGAAATAAATAATTTAAGCGGGGTCCAACCTTAGATAACTGTAAACTGTATCACTTTATTGATATTTAACAAGACATTACTGAAGGATTTATTGTTTAAAATACTTTCCCTGGTTAATTTTTCAGGTCGCTTGAATTTATAATATGAATATTCTGACTGAATGAATCATAGTTACGATTTAGATAGAAGCAACTTTTAATCTATTCTTCTCTACTCTTCTCTATCAATACTGTTAACATTTTGGGAATAGGTAGTTGAAATTGTCTATTATTATATAAGAAAAAGTTTACAATTCTACATCCCCTCCATTTTTCAAAAATAGAGGGGAATACCCCCCTCTCGAAGGTGAAAAATGTACATTCCAAATTAGTCCGGAATTGGATAAAATGACTAATTCTAAGCAACTTTTGTTCTATAGAGGTTTTTCCCTAAAGTCAATACTTTTCGAGTTATTTGCAAGTGAATATGTTCATTTTTAACAGAAAAAAAACATGTTTTTGGACGGTTTTTCGGAGATAACTCAAAAAGTAAGTATATCAGCGAAAAAATATTCTTAGCAAAAATATAGTTTCTAAAAAACTGAAAAAAATGGTGTATGCTTGAGGTCTGTAGACCCAGTAGAAGCAGAGTTGTAGCTAATGAAAAGTTGGTTCTTCTTCATAAAATTCCAAATCGAATATTTCAATGTGAAATAACCCAAAAACGGAGCAATTTTCGGGGAAATTAATTTAAACTTTTTTAAAGTGTTTAAAAAAGGATTATTTTTGTTTTTTAAAAAAACTTGTAACATTAAATGTAAGTGAGTTACGCTCAAAATATTGTTGGTCCCTTTTATTTTTTGGTAAAAAAATCGCGAAAATCACCCCCTAATTAGCATCACAAATAAATTTTATCATTACCACTTCACAAGTTACTTTGCTTATGTATTATTTATATAATCTGTAAGTTTCATCGGTTCAAAGTGATTATTTTTGAAAAAACTGTAGTTAAAATTGCTTGAACGAGTAACTAATCACAAGTTTAGGCAAATTTTGAACAGCCATAGCATAATCAATTTTAGTATAACAAGAAAACAAAAAAGGAAAAATATTCAGAAAAGCAAAACATACATTTTATTACTCTTTAAGATTTTTGGTATTACTAATAATTTATAAGTTAATTCCATGAACAATTCCATTTTTTTTTCAAAATTAAAAAAAAATGTTTTATTTTAAACCCAATTTTTTTCAAAACCGAGCACTTTGAACCAATGAAACTTATAGATAATATAAACAATACATAAGTTAAGTAACTTGTGAAGCGGTTACGATTAATTTTATTTGGGAAGCTAATTAGGTGGTGATTTTCGCGATTTTTGTACCAAAAAATAAAAGGGACCAACAATATTTTGAGCGTAACTCACTTATTTTTAATGTTAGAAATTTTCTTAAAAAACAAAAATAAACCTTTTTTAAACACTTTAAAAAAGTTGTAATGAATTTTCCCCGAAAAGTGCTCTGTTTTTTTGGTTATTTCACATTGAAATATTCGATTTGGAATTTGACGAAGAAGAACCTACTTTTCATTAGCTACAACTCTGCTTATACTGAGTCTGCAGACCTCATGCGTACACCATTTTTTTCAATTTTTTATAAGCTATATTTTTACTAAGAATATTTTCTTCGCTAGAGTACTTACTTTTTGAGTTATCTGCGAAAAACCGTCCATAAACATGTTTTTTTTTTGTTAAAAATGAACATATTCACTCGCAAATAACTCGAAAAGTATTGACTTAGTAAGAAAACTCTATAGAACAAAAGTTGCTTAGAATTAGTCATTTTATCCAATTCCTATTTTGAACGTATATTTTCACTCACGAGAAAATATTTTTCACCCCGTATTTCCCAATTTTTTTAAAATGCAGGGGATGTAGAATTGTAAACTTTTTCTTATATAATATTGACAATTTCAACTACCTATTTCCAAATTTTCATCCTTCCTTTATTTTTTTGGAGGTTTTCGTAAAATTTTGTGTTCCCTGATTGGGCTACCAAGCTACATTCACAAAAGCAGAACAACATTTTTTCTATTTTATTTTATTAAAAAATATGTTGACTTTTCCACATTTGATAATAGTCCAGGAAGCCACTGCGCATCCGCTAGGAAAAATATTCTAATTCGGTTTTTTTGCACTATCTTACTCAAAAAAGGACCCCCTTTAACAAATTTGCATGTTGCCAGGTCCAAAACTGCCTCAAAAAATTGTTTAAACATTTTTTTAAACAAATTGCAAAAATCGGTCTTTTCGCCCCCGACAAAGTTTAGGGGTTTTGGGTCATTCTGAACAAAAAAGGTTTCTACTAACTGTTCTCTAAGATGAGCCGTTTTCGAGTTATAAACGATTTAAGTTATGAAAAAACGCAAAAATGGCCATTTTCAACTCTGAAAAACAATATGAAAAAAGGAAAATTTTGATGTTGCCAAATGTCACAAAATATTCTATATATATATTTGTGATAAATAAATATCTGGAAACTGGATTTCAGAAAATCATGATCAAATTACAGAAATAAAGGCCAGGATAGAAATAGCCAGTAATGAGTTTGTGTAAAATGAAAACAATTGTCTGCAATAAAGACCTTAGTACATATAAAACTGAGAGCAAGAAACTGTTTTCAGAACTACAATATGGACTTGAAAGCTGAACACTGAACCAAGAACACATAAATAAGCTACAGTGGTCTGAAATGTGGTGTTACAGAAGGATGTTTAAAAAAGCATGAACACAGAAGAAAACAAACACAGAAGTATTTAGGGAAATGTAAACAAACACAAAGAATACGAAGTAGTAAACAAAATCAAAATAAGAACGTTGCAATATCCGGAACATAGGAACACATATTGAGGAGACAGCGATATGAAATGCTAAGATTGATAATGCTAAGGAAAAGATACGAGGAGAAATACTAGGCCAGGAACCGAAGCTTTCCATCTCGCAATTTTTACAGAATGGATCGATTTGCTTGAAAAGAGAATAAGTAGTGGATAGTCCAAGGATCAAAATCTATATGATTCCGAAAGGCGCTTTTACCATGGGGGTTGTTATCACCCCATCCCGGGGGTGGAAATGTTTTATTATATTTTGGCCTCAAAAGTTAATAAACATTCATTCTAAGCAAAAAATGTTCTATACATTTGTTTGATAAAATTAACAGTTTTCGATTTATTCGCTATCGAAAGTCTTAATTTTGTATAGAAAAAATCAATGTTTTTCGATATACTCATTTACGATACACTCAATTTTTGCCGTAGAAAATTTTTTTTCTAATTAGGCTCTTGGGAATTAAATAACCTACAATTTTATATTGAAACATTTTTTCGTATCTCTAATGCTAATCTTTCTATTCTGAACAAAATGGCATTTTTTACCAAACTACAAAAATTCGTTATTCGATTTTAACTCCAGTTTTTTAAAAACTGATCATTCTAAGCCAGTCAAACTTCTAGAATCTATTAATAATACATAAATAAATAAGAATGAATAAGGCCAATCACTAAAAACACTGCTAACTTACATTATTATGCTTCCAACTGGATTGCTCCATTTATTTTTTCAAAAAAAATATATTGATTTTTTAACCGTAACTTTTTTATTTTTTATCTTAGAATTAGAAAGTTTGGTAAAAAATAATTTTGTAGGTTTTTGTAAGGTCTATAAGCCTATTAATATTAAATCTTTTTAAAATCCTCAGTCGCAAAAAGAGGTGACTTTGAAAGGGTTCTTAAAGGTGGTTTTTGCATGTTATTACAAGATTTAATTGTCAATAGCTCACTCAATTTTTGCCGTAGAAAAAATTTTTTCAAACCAGGTTCTTGGAAATTAAATAAGCTACAATTTCATAGTCAAACATTTTTTCGTATCTCTGATGCTAATCTTGCTATTCTGAAGAAAAGGCCTTTTTTTATTATTAGGTTATTCGCTTTTAACTCCATTTTTCTAAAAACTAATCATTCTAAACTAAGCCGGACAAACTTCTAGAACCTATTAATATAATACATACATAAAAAAGACCAAATAAGGTTAATGACTAATTTTAATTAGAGTGGTGATTAGGGGGTTGCTTGCGATCACTTTTTCGCTGAAAAAAATGGGGACTGACATTCTTTTCATTATAAGTCACTTAATTTTTGAGCTAGACTTTTTTTATTTCTGGAGATAGATATTTTAAAGTACTTTTAAGTATTTTTAAGTTTGAACAAGTTGTCCTCGAAAAATGCATAGTCTTCCCGTCTTTTGACTTTAAAACTACAATATTTAGCATTTGACGAAGAAGAGCCAACATATAGTAATAAAGTATAGCTCGAATACTGTTGGTCTTAAAGAAAATTTAAAAAACTGTTTTGTTTACTTTTTCAAAAGGTACATTTTTGTTCAGTAGTTGTTTTGATAGCACGAAAACTTTTGGAGTTATTAGCAGAAAACTTATTAAAAACATTGATTTTTTCGATATAAAACTAACACTTTCGATAGCGAATAAATCGAAAACTATCAATTTTATCAAAAAAATCTATAGAACAGTTTTTGCTTAGAATGAACGTTTTTATCAACTTTTGCGATTGAAATATAATACAAAATGTCCACCCCCTAGATGGGGTGGCAACCACCCCCATGGTAAAAGCGCCCTTTGGCATGATATAAATTTTGATTCTTGGACTATCCACTACTTATTCTCAAATTTTCAAGCAAATCGATCCATTCTGTAAAAATTGCGAGGCTTTGTCCTATTTTAATCTTCATTACTTGGACTAAAATAAGTATAGGAAGGAGGAGAGTGTCATGGTTAAAAAAGGACTGCTTTAAATGCAATTCAACAGAATTCTTCAGAGCAGCGGTAGATAAAGATAGTGAAGATGATATCCAAAATCCCTTTGGGAGACGGCACTTAAAGAAGAAGTATCGGTTCAGATAGAACCATAGACATATATATTAACATAGACAGAGTGTCATGTTGAACGAAGTGACGACACCATCTTTTTTTGGCTCATTACTGTTTCACATTTGCTTGAATTTGCTGCGGAAATTTGCTGAAATTATCATGATCGCCAAAACTGGAAAGCCACCAACAGAAGCTGCCTCTTACAGACCTATAAGCCTGCTGCCTATACTCTCTAAAATATTTGAGCGACTACTGCAAAGTAGAATAAATAGTATAACCTTCGTAAATAATTTAATACCAAATCATCAATTTGGCTTTAGGGAAAACACACCACAACTCAGCAATGCCATAGGATAGTAAATTTAATCAGAGACGGTTTAGAAAACAAGAACGTTTGCACTGCAGCATTTCTAGATATTCAGCAAGCCTTTGATAAGGTTTGGCACCAAGGGTTGTTATACAAATTAAAAACAAACATGCCGAGTCAGATTTACTTACTTCTAAAATCATACCTTTCCGACAGACATTTCGATGTCAAAATGGAAAAAGATAACAGAAGCTACCAACTCATAAGGGCAGGAGTACCCCAAGGCAGTGTTTTGGGACCATTTTTGTACTTATTATACACTGCTGATATACCAACTACCAACGAAACAACTATCGCCACGTTTGCCGATGATACAGCAATAATTGCGCTTGACCATGATCCAGTAGTGGCCTCTAACAAGCTACAAACACATTTAGATCGATTACAAAACTGGCTCCAAAAATGGAAAATCAAAGTCAACCACGAAAAATCGGCTCACATAACATTTACGAACAGACATGTAAATTGTCCACATGTTACAATAAACCACCAAGTTATCCCAGTGAAGGCCGAAGTCAAATATTAAGGTATTCACCTTGATCAGAAACTAACATGGAAAGCGCACATTAAAGCTAAAAAACAACAACTCCAAATAAAAACCAGACAAATGAATTGGCTTCTTGGTAGAAGATCACAATTATCCATAGAAAACAAACTGGCAATATACAAAATAATACTAAAACCTATATGGACCTACGGGATTGAACTATGGGGATGTACGAAACCATCAAACACCAAAATTCTGCAGACATACCAATCAAAAACTTTAAGAATCATTGCAAATGCACCCTGGTATATTTCAAACCAAACATTACATGAGGACTTAAACCATTCATAAAGGACGTAATAGGACTGCATGCGACCAAACATAGAAAAAGAAGTATCAATCACAACAACGAGCTGATTTCCACTCTTTCCAATCGTCCATTACCAGTCCGGAGACTCAAGAGACAGTGGCCAGAAGACTTGTGTGAGTGACAATTGTGTTAGTGAATACAGTGGTGAATAAGGTGAACCGGCACTGGCCGGCAACACCTACAAAACATTACATAATTATCAGTTTTACTTAATACTCCTTTGTACAGAGTAGATTGTAAATTTGCAAGTTTTCAAATAAAAAAAAATACTGTTTCACGCTTACACATAGTAAATGTGGGACACTAGACCTTCCCTAGACGAGTTAGACTGGCATGGGCGGCATTTGGAAAACTAAGCTACATCCTTAAAAACAAAAGATATCCACAACATCTTAAGACCAAGGTATACAATCAATGCGTACTCCCTGTTCTCACTTACGGTAACCAAACGTGGACGTTTACGAAAGCAAACATGAATAAGGTCATAAAAACGCAAAGAGCAATGGAAAGGCAAATGTTGCACATAAGACTAATGGATAAAAAGAGAAACGAGTGGATACGAGAGAAAACCAAACTTAGGGATGTTAGACAAGAAGTTGCAAAGTTGAAATGGAGATTTGACGGACACACTATAAGACAAAAAGAAGACCGATAGAACAAAATTCTCATAAATTGGAGACCGTGGGAATATAAACGAAGCAGAGCAAGGCCACAAATGAGATGGGCAGATGATGTCAAGTCGCACGTTGGGTCTAGGTGGATAACTGTAGCGACAGGCAGAGAAGAATGGAAAAGGATTGGGGAGGCCTATGTCCAAATAAGGACCGAAGAAGGCTAATTAGATAGATAGAGATAGACCTTCTCTGCCGTACCTATCAAAGAGATCTTGTCGTAAAACTGTCCAAGAGGTCTTGTCGTCAGGAAGCGCGGGGGGTAGGCTCAGTCTATGTTAATAATATACGTCTATGAATAGAGCCCCACAAAACTGCTCTTAATGAACTACAAATTATAGCCAACCCTACTAAATTGTTACAAATGAGCACACGCTAAAATTTTTTACAATTTCTGTCTCAAGACATACATACGTTATTCACTTGGAATGTTTCTAGAGCGATATTACATTCAAGGCTATGTAAAAGTCATCCCATTAGGACAATCAGCATATTTTTCCGTTCTAAACATCAATACTAATTAAAGCCTTTTATTTTTTAATTCCAAGAAGATTTCTACAGGTTAAGCAGTAATCTAGTTACAGTAAATTGGGTAATTGAGGCCTTGTCATGCTAACAACCATAATTAATCTCATTAAAATACAGTATTATGCACCAACAAAAGGAATACAAATCATAAAAAATACACACAAGTTAATCGTTGTTGAAATAATTCTCAAGTAATTAAATATTTCTTAGTAAGTTAGTAGAAAAGCTAGTTCCCCTAAGAATTGTGGTAATGTTTGCTATGATGTGAAAAATGGGCATACTTTTATCAGAGGTGGATCCAGTTACCGTTTATGCAAACAATCTGAAAAGCCTATTGGGACCGTGCAAGTTCGGTAAAGCGACACCTATTTCTACGCTCTGCAACTTTATTCGCACTTTTTATTATATTGGCCAATTACATATATTAGTCCTGGTTACTGGATAATTGTCAAGGCTATAGTCCAAACAAATAATAAGAAGAAAAAATAAGATTCAGGTTATGTTATTAAAACGTAAACAATTGTATGTAGTAAATAAAATTAGTTATTAAAATGCAGTACTGCAAGCAAAATACAATTAATTAAATTTACCTTTATATAATAATTGCATATCATATCAATATTGTGGAGCAACATATAATTTTGTAGATATATGAAATATACGTCAATTTGACAATTTCAATTGACAATATGAATTATTTACGAAAGTTGCAATATTTCTCCGATATTCGCGCACGATCGTTTCTCAATTCCCTTCCAAGTACTTGCACACCGCGAATAGACCTTTATACAAATAGATTTTTTTATAATTTATTTAGAGAAAAAATATTTATTACAAGTTATTAAATCATTATAGTTATTAAGGTACCAAGGGTATTATAAGGATAATAACGCTTGAGGCCAATGGTGTATATGTTATAGTCAAAGCCCGAATTTCAGGCACTCCTAAGTTTGACTAGGCAATATCCTCAGGTCTGACTGACGGTCTTAGTCAAAGCCCGAAATAAATTATAGTTTCGGCCTTTGACTAGTCAAACCTAGGAGAGACTAAGTTGGTCAGGCAAAGGTCGAAATTTAATTTTATGAAATCGGGGTTTGACTAGTCAAATCCCGATCAGCTATTAAAATGTCATAATTTGTTAGATTAGGTTTAATAGAACGTCATTTTTTAATTTTAATGTTTATTATTTTTATATTGTCGTAATTAAAATAAAAAAATTATGGCACTTAGAGTTGCACAATACGTTAGACCTTTTACACTTACTAATTTGAAAGAGCATTTCTTATTGCAGTAGCATTTTATAAATCCTTGTCCTCCAAATTTAGAATCTACTGTACTAATTTCTCTTAGAGACAGAGACAGCTTAACGTCTGGAACATCTTAGAAAGTAGGAAATTTCTCTTTGCATTCTCTTATTTGATTTCTTGAAAAAAGTATGTTTATTGCTCCGTATTTCGTACCAACTCTATATAATCCGTCAATTGTTTTATCTTGTATGCTACTCAAAATATTTCGAGCATCCTTTTTGGCTCTATCAAAACTGGGGATAGGTATTGTAACAGTTTTTCCGATCGAAATTGGAGGGCATTTTTTTCACTTAATTGTACAACGTAGTCTCTCCTAGGTTTGACTAGTCAAAGGCCGAAACTGTAATTTATTTCGGGCTTTGACTAAGACCGTCAGTTAGACCTGAGGATTGCCTAGTCAAACCTAGGAGTGTCTGAAATTCGGGCTTTGCCTATAACATATATACCGAAGGCCTATGTCCCGAGGTATATACGTTGACCGAAAGCGTTATTATCTATAATACCCGTGGTGCCTTCAACGTTTAACGTACTACTAAATTCTTCTTTATATGCAAAAAATTTGAATGGATTTTGAATTAATTAGTTTTCAAATAAGTACATTTAGTTGTTCTAACATTACTCTAGCTTCTCCAAAGTCGTCTGTTATGAGAACAATGTTATCGGCAAATCAGAGATGATTTAATATTTTTCCATCGATGCTAATACTCTTTGAGTCCCACTCTAATCGTTTAAATACGTACTTCATGACTTATAAATAGTTTTGGGGACCAGGTACCTCCTTGCCGTGCCCCTCTGCCAATTTTTATCATCTCAGTCATGCAATGAAGGTTGACAGTTATTGTCACATTTTCGTATAAGTAAATTACGAATAATATTCTCATACATGTGGTCTATTCTGCATTTTGATACTGCTTTTAAGATAGCGATTGTTTCATCTCGTGTAATCTACTTTGTGGAAGTTAGAGTTCTAAGACATTGCGAATGATCGCTTGTTTCGCGTTCTGATTCCTGCTTGTTCTGACTTACAGAAACCGAGTTTTACTTCCAATCTGTTTGCCAGTATTCGAGTTTAAAGAGCTTGTATAGGAGGTTTAGCAAGCCAATGGGACTATCATATTCAAGATCTAATTTATCTCCTTTTTTATGAAGTAGGATTGTAACCGAATTCTTCCATTTATTTGAAATGTTTTCATTGTGCAGACATAGATTAAAACGTGTATTCCGATGGGTGAGTTGCCGGAATTTAATTTAAATGAATGTAATAAAAAGAACGATAAATATTTTATTTATTGTAACGAAAATGTGTTTCGCTTTGGTCTCGGAAGAAAAGGTGGATGTTAGCGACGACCAGACCCGATGCGTTTGCCTGCTGAGCTGTGACTGAAGAAAAAAACCACAAACGATAAATATGTTTGTGTTTCTTTTACTTTGACCAGCTGTCAATAAATCACTAGGTCTGGCGTACACTTTTGCAGTTTCAAGAAAACAATTTTGATGCATTCTTTGTTGACATAATGGTCTGATATGATAACTAATTTATGTGGGTGAGGAAACAGATGTTGACAGAGTAAAGCCATGTCACTCTTACATTTTTGTGTTTAATTTAATGTGAATTTCGAATGACTAAGTTGTTTTGCTTTTGAGAAAAAATATTAAAATTAAAATTAGCGAAAATAGTAATTAAAGCGTATCGCTATACGTGTTTGGATTCGTGACATCAAAAGTGGACTTTCTAGTTTAATTGTCTCAACGACTACACCATCTTCCCCCGAAGCTCTATTGCTTTTCATATTTTTGAGAACATGTTGAATTTCCTCCCGTGATATATCTGGTATATCCTCCAATCCTACATTCTGTACTTTTTGTATCGGTTTTTCGTTGAGCTCGGGAATAGTTTGACTTTTATGTAATGTTTCATAGAAGCTTTCCACTATTATGTAATATGCCAGGTCTATCTGAAATGATTTAACGACGTTCTACACCTTCGTTGCGGGGTATGCCTCTCAGAGGAAAGGGGGGAAACTTATATGCAAGCGAAACAGTATTTTCGAAACAGTATTTTCACTTTTATTTAATAATGGTACGGTAAACAATCCTCATTTTTTAATATGTTATTCCTTGCAAAAAAACCTTTAATTTAAGCACAAATAATTAAAAATCGTAAATTTGAGTCAAAAGTTATTAACTTTTTAAGAGCGAAACAGTATTTTCGAAACAGTATTTTCACTTTTATTTAATAATGGTACGGTAAACAATTCTCATTTTTTAGTATGTTATTCCTTACAAAGAAACCTTTAATTTAAGCACAAATAATTAAAAATCGTAAATTTGGGTCAAAAGTTATTCACTTTTTAAAAATTCCCATAAGAGCCCATGTTAAAACTTAACTTTGAACCTTAATAGTAAATAAACGGCACGGTAAAACAATTTTTAAAAAATCAAGTCTTAGTTTTTTGAAGTAAACTATAACATACTAAAATTTCATGCAAATCCTTAATTCTTTGCCGAAGGTGTAGAACGTCGTTAAGAACAATGGTGCTACTCACTGACACAACTATCATGAACGACTGTTGGAGTTGGAAAAGAGTCGTGTAGTCAGCCAAGACCCACCTCAGATCAGAATGGAAAAGAATCCTAGAACAAGCCAAAACCAAAAAAGGGTTGTCGAGTAAGTGATGATGATGGAAATCAAATTTAACATTTGCTTTATCGTTCCAAAAGTAAATAACCGAACGAAACTTAATAAAATCCAAAAAAATAAAAAGATTTATTATAAAAAGTTACAGAGCAAATAAAATATGAAGGGGAGAAAATCATATACGGAGAAATCCGGACACTAAGTTGTCATGAATATATTACAAAAAAAAGCTAAACACATAACCACGAGAAAAAAAGTATTAAAAGTAGTTATTTTCCTAACTAGTGATGACCTGAACGACGCGATAGCGGAGTTCGGGCAAGCAGTCGAGTGTGAGGAAGACATTTTCCGCATGAGTTAGGAACAATATTTTTTCTAGGGCCGTACGTTTGGAAAAAAGCCACAATAAATATAGTTATATCAATTTTTATTTAGGAGTGAAAATAAACAAATTAATTCTTTGACAAGGTTGTCAAAACCAAACTTTCAATATAATTGGTTACCATGATAACGATATTGGTTTCCATGACGAAGATTCAAAACCTTTGTTATTGTCTACTGATTTGACTCACGGTTATTAGAGTTTATTACGGTTGTCTTGTCCGACGGTGGTGGGGAGACTTATATTTTTGACTTTACGTCACAAGAGTTTACAGTCCCATATTTTTAAATGATTTTCGATCATTGAATGTGTGTTATTGTGTATATATGTGTATTATTTGTGTTATTATGAAATAATTAGACAAATAGTACACATTTTATCTTATACCGGGTGGTGAATCGTAAAAAGAGCCATAGGAAACTCAATGTAAATTCTGAATTGTTGAATTCCTGCTTCCCTAATTATTTTACATCAAAAGTCATGAGAGAATACTTGTAGAGAATTAAAATTTGTATTAAAATCAAAAGTTCAAATTGTTCTACGATTTAAATGCATTCCAAAATTTTGAAAAATATGATACATTTGCCACAATAGGTATGCGTGTAAAAGTAAGGCCACACGTTACTATTTAACTGACAGTGCTCATACCATTGACTGAATAAAAAAATCTTAATTATTAATCCTTTCTCCGCAACTGAGGGTATCTTATCAACTGTATTGTTTTTAAACAATAGATGATAAAATAAAAATATTGACAGTTCAAAAATGTGAACATTATTGCATTGTGTGTGGCCTAAGTTTGGGCTGAAAACTAAAATGTATTGCATTTTTACAAAATTTTGGAATATGTTTAATTACGTAGACCAATTTTAACAGTTATTTCCAATACAGATTTCAATCCTCTACAAATAGTTTCTAATGTCTTTTGATGTACAATAATTATTAGGGAAGCTGGAATTCAACAGTTCAGAATTTTACATTGAGTTAATGCAAAATTTTGACGCATGTCAAAATTCTCAATGTGTTTCAATTGTATTCATTTTTTTCGAATCCTGAGAAAATTAATCAATATTTTTGAAAAATTTAAACTCAGAATGAAAGACTACATTATTACCGAGGGCTGAAAGTACCTGAAAACTTCTATAATGTTTATTTTAATAAGTTACAGGGCTGAAAATAAAAGACAAGTGTGATATTTAATTTCAAATATTTCATTCAATAGAATCTGCTTGTTTATTCTAAGGGGCTTTCCGCCCTCGGTAATAATGTAATCTTGCATCCTGCGTTTAAATTTTTCTAAAATACTTGGTTTTCTCAGGATTCGAAAAAAATCATATTACGATTCAAATGACAGTAAACTCTCGTGACGTAATCTCACCCTTAATTTTCATTGGTTAGTCGATTTAGGCAACCGTAGTAATGTCTAAGAACCACAAACCATACATACTCATAGACGTTTCACGTAAATTGTCAAGGTCAAGACAGCAAATTAGTTACCATTCCAATCAAGAGATGTCGCTGTCAGTCAATTCTCTTGTCATATTTAACAACTGACAGTTGACAATTAAATTAATTTGTTATTTACTTTTTATTTTACAGTTTGTGGCTTAATTATTTTATTATAGTGGTGTTACGTTTTTAATTAGATTTAATCACAATTTTAATCAAGTGTATTAACCTCCTCTCCGTTTTTATGAGTAGAATTTTTAGTTTACATTGATCATCCCGTGTTGTGTTTCTCCACATTAAAAAAAAACAATATAATAGATCCTGAAACAGTTTATCCAATAGACAAGTGTGTCATCAACATTTCGGACATATATATTTTTGGAAGTTTGTAAAAGATTATAAGGTAATATTTATCTAAACAATCATCCTACAAGATTCTTTCAAAAATTTTCATTCAACTCGATACACATCAGTGCTTTCACGTGACACATAGCAGTAGTGTTTAGCATTTTGAAAACAAATTGGAATATATGAAGTTTTCAGTAAAATATGGAATAAAATATTGAATTGTCTTTCTGTTGTTTTAATTTCCTGCGAAATTTCATCAAAAATTCCGCAAAATTTATAATTTTAAATTCTCACGTAACTAAAATTTGTCAATTTAGTTCCCATTCCAATCAAGAGATGGCGTTAATTCGATCCGAAAGATTAACATGGCCGTGAAACGTCTATGAGTATGTATGGTTTGTGCTAAGAACCGTGGATTTGACTTTTAATCTTATGTCAAAATAATTCTATAGAGCTTTTCATCGATTGTCATTTGTTTCGAGCTTCTGTCATATGTTGTATAGTCTGTGTATAATATTAATATACACAGATTATACGACATTTGACAGAAGCTCGAAACAAATGACTGTGAATGAAAAGCCCTATTTCAACGAATTATCAGTAGTAATTGCACAAGAGCTCTAAAATTCTATATTAAATTTAGAGATCGAGTGCAATTTGTTGCGATTATTTCATGAATAAACCTGTTCAAACCCCAAATTTTATTGTAATTTATATATGTAAGTACAAATTAGTACAATTAAACAAACAGTTGTTATAAATATTAATTTGACGGTTGAAAGTCATCACTTTTATAATTTTTAAAACATTAATTGTCATTAATGTCACTGAATGTATTTTTTCGTAGCAACGAAGGGCATCTGACGTAATATACTTGACGACGGGAAATTATCAAAAATTAGCGATTTAATTTAGATTTCTGTAGCTTTCTATTGGTCAGAATCTCCTATGAATGAAATAATCGCGTTAATTTCATTAAAACATGAACAAAATAAGATACATTTGAAATAAATTAGTAAATAATATCTAACTATTAGTTTATTGCACGTATTATAATATATCATAATACCATATTACAAGGTATTCTACTTTCCCTCACGCCGTGCAACTTTCGGAAACGAAATGTGTGCGTGGAAGTGGCTGTTTTAGCACGGCCGTAGAAAAATAACTATCTCCTAACTAGTGCGGAAAGTCATACTTTTCCACACGCGATTGAAATTTGCCGAACGACGCGAAGCATAGTTCGGCAAGCAGTCGAGTGCGGAAAAGAGACTTTCAGCAACAGTTAGGAACAATATTGTTTCTACAAGCGTTTAAAAAATGACCAAATCTTAATCAATTAATTGCATTTAAAAATAAAGCTAATAAGTTATAATAATCCCGAATTAAAGTCAATGCGGTGCCTAAATACCTGTTATGCAGTAATGAATGGTGTAGTGTATATCAATACAGGTTTTAATATTTTAAAGTCAGAGCAACGATGTCAAACATAGCAATTATTGTCAAAAAGCACGTCACACACTTTAAAATTTCCACGCTTCTTTACTTGGAATTTTAAAATAAATCAGTGATTTAGATGGCATCAAGTGACGAAGAACTACCCCCATCTATTCTCGACGTTGTCAATAATCTTGATCTGTTACCGGAAAAATATGTATGTAAATTCAGTACGGAAAAGTAATGCGGAAAAGTAAAACTTTCCACACTAAAACGCGTGCGGAAAAGTAATATTGACAGCTGTATGGTTCCTGTTAAACTTGTCAATGAATAAGAACAGAAAGAAAAATAATGACATCATGGCATTTGTTTATATTATACTTACTAAAGAATGCTAAAGACTGTTAGTTGCGTGGACTATTAAAACTTCTTTTAATGTTTAAATAGAAAGAACTGGTTCAAAATGGACAAGTCGGTCCTGATAATTAACAGGAGTCTTTGAAGAGTAACGTCGTCCTTGGGTATTCTGGTGTTTCTTGAGCAAGAATAGGAGTGGTTGAAGTAAAGTTGTGTTAACGTATTCTTTTAAACAATTAAACGGTCGACTGCAATACTTTGTAAGGTAAAATGCTAAAACGAAACAAATACCTACTGCAATGTTTTACCACATACGAAAGTTTTATTGTTTATATATGAAATATTATTTGTATACGAGATTTATAAGATATATACACGGTGGGCTAAACAAAACAGTCCACCTCGATATTTGGCAGTAGTTATTAGATTTTAAGGAAATGCCGAAACAGGTCGATTTTTATTTTTATATTGCAATTTTTTGGCGTATATTACATGCTAGTGACGTATGTCAAATTGTGTATATTTGGAACGTTTGCTGTGTAACTAGACTGCTAATTGAATTCTCTAGAAATTAATATGGATTAATCGATAGTTCTTTGCCGTAGCTCTGCACTGCAAGACTTGTTGGTTTAGTTTTATAAATAATTCTACTTTTCAAGTATCCCCAATAAAAATAACCTTTAGGATTCAAATCGGGTGAACGAGGAGGCCATTTACCTAGCTAATCTACCAATGCATCGTCCCGGGAAATGTCTGATCTAAATAACGCCGAACAGTTACACCAAAATAAGCTGGTGCTTCATCTTACTGAAAGACAATGCTGAAAGTATATATCTCATTAGAAAAGGTCCCAAACTTGTTTTTCAGAGCAGGTACAATTTCATTTATAAGTAGCATTTAGCACTATACTCCAATATGTATTTAATTTTTGTGGTCCTTGAATATGGTTTTCACGTATCCAGTGTGGATTTACTTCACTACAATAGGCATACGGTTTTACTACTACTTCTATGTTATTTTCAGATATTTATTTTAGCAACTCAGTTGGTTTAATATCTAGATTACAGGCTTTCCTAATTTTAGCATGCTTTAGGTATACCTCTGATTTTATAATTTCTTTTCAGAAATAATAATCTCTTAAAGTAGGTATTATTATTTCTATCAACATCAAACAACTCTGGTATACTCAGTTTCCATTCTCTTCTTATTTCGTTTTCATTAACAATGGATTTTGTTGTTACTGTCAACCTACTAAATACAGCAGAGAAACTCGTTTTTTTAAATATGCTATCTCTTTCGTAGTTATATGGAGGGTTACATTGGTTTTTCTGATGACTGCCTCAGGCTACGGCTCCACGGGCGAGAAATTGACGCTAGCAGTAGCAGTAAAATGAACTTAAGGTTCCGCGGAACGGAACAGGAGTAGCCGAACTGTACCGACTACAGGACTTGTGCGTAGTCGGTTCAGTTCGGCTATTCCCATTCCGTTCCGCGGAACCGTAAGTTCATTTTACTGCTACTGCTAGCGTCAATTTCTCGCCCGTGGAGCCGTACAGTCAAGAACCTCATTTCTGATTTTCTCAGTATCCACTTGCTTTCATGCTTTCTATCATAAAACTAATAATATTATATTCGCCTAAAATCTAAACGCCTAGAATATAAACTAATAATATTATATTCGCCTAAAATCGATATTTTAGCATGGTTTTGCCAATATTTGATAGGCAACTGTAACTGTAACTCCGGTTTCTTATCCGGTGTCCGGTAACCTCTAGTTTTGAACATCTGGCCATAGTTATACCTATATTTATATGGTTGTATGTATATATGTATACACTTTGAACGACTATCAACTGACTTTCAAAGCCAATATACGCCCATAGTGCCGTTAATTTTATGCTTCACTCCGTTTACCTCTACACTATTATTAAAAATAACGGATGAAATTAATATAAACATATATGACCAGTTGATAACCAGTTTTAAATAAGTCAAACGTCGTTTTTGTCGCCATTTGCGATTTCGTCCATAGGCCAGTAAATGAAAGTCAAATACGGCGATACCGTGTAATTTTCAGTATCATCACTAAATTGCATGAACATTTGGATTTAGATTCTACTTACCCTCCACTTCAAAGGTGGAGGGGTAGACATGGACAAATTGATTAATTTTAAGCAACTTTTGTTCTATAGAGTTTCGTCACTAATTCAATACTTTTCGAGTTATTTGCGAGTGAAAATATTTATTTTTCAACAAAAAAACACGTTTTCCGACGGGTTTTTGCAAATAACTCAAAAAGTAAATTCTTAGCAAAAATGTAGCTTAAAGAAAACAACAAAAATGGTGTATTTATGACGACTATAGACCCAGTAGAAGCGGAGTTGTAGCTCATGAAAACTAGGTTCTACAGCTCATTATGTATACCTTACAATGCTTCCGTAGATATAAGCGTTCTTATATATCCTAATTATGTTATTGGTTTTTTACTCATAACTCGGTTAGTTTGTGTAAGGCAAGATCATTTAATCTTAAGCTTTTTAATCTTATTTTTGAAAGGGTTGTGTTGAAAGGGCTTGAACGAGTCGCTAATCATGAGTTTATGCAAACTTTGAACATGCATATTCTTAAATGATTTTGTCATACAGAAAATCAAAAACATCAAAAATATTCAAAAAAAGCAAAACCTTTTTTTACTCTTCGAGATTTTTCGATTCACTAAATATTTTTTAAAATATTTTGAAAAGGCAATCTTTTTAACTATAAAACCAATTTTTTTCAAAAATAAGCGCTTTGAACCGGTTAAACTTATAGATCATATTATAAATAATATATCTATTCTTTTTCTCATGATCATCTTTCAGTGCGTCACAGTTTTTCGATTTCATTCTAACGCATTAAATTGTATTGTATGTGACAGAAAAAAAGGCACGTCGGTGATTACTTCTAGTTCTGTGATTATTCTAGTTGTCGATAGATGGCGCCATAATTAAAAAAAATAATTTTTTTTAATTAGATAATAATTACAAATATAATCTGTATAATTTATAAGACTATACAAATCAAAGAAAATACCATTTTATAAATGCAAGAAACACATTTGATTTGTTTTTATTCTAAATTGAAAATAAAATGTGACAACTGTCAGATTTAACTAAAATGTCATGTTAGAATAAATGTCATAAATGTGTATTATCACGGACTTACCCTTTTTCCTATCATTTGTGACGCACTGAAAAATGATCATGAAAAGGACAATATAAAGTAAATTTTAAAGCGGTACCGATTAATTTCATTTGGGGCGCTAATTAGGGGGAGATTTTTGCGATTTTTTTATAAAAAAAAAACTAACTTTAATTTCAGCGTAACTCGCTTAGTTTTGATACTAGAAACTTTTATAATAAAAATGAAAATAAAGCTTTTGAAATACTTAGAAATACTTAAAAAGGTAATAATGAGTTTTCTCCAAAAAATTTTTTGGTTATTTCACGTTAAAATATTCGATTTGGAATTTACGAATAATAACTCATTATTCATAAACTACTTACAACTTTGCTTCTACTGGATCCATATACCTATAAAGACACCATTATTTCTTTTTTTATAGGCTAAATTTTTGCTAAGAATATTTTTTGCTTAAAATTAATTAATTTATCAATTTCCGGACTTATTTTGAACGTATGTTTTTTCACTGCCGAAAAGGGGTGAATTTCACCTCCCAAGTAAAAGCAACCCTGGACTTAAAGTCCAATAATGAAGTAGAAAGCAAGAGGAACCTAAATCCACATTTTCAAGCAAATCAGTAGAGACTAGAAAAATTTACACTCCAAACTGGTCATTTACTGGGCTACTAGGGAACTTTTACTAAGTAATCGTTTTTCACTTACGGTTCATTGCATTCTAGATGAAACTTAATAATTATTATTACTTCAACACCGTAATAGTGGCAATATCAATTTAATATCACGGGCAGCTTTCTAAAATATGGTAGATTTCACGTTTTTTATAATGCTGTCCTGTTGATTTATTGTCCGAGAAATAAAAATTAAAAGTAGGTATAATTTTATTTTGAATACTATATGCAAGTCATGTATTATAGACACTCATCTCATTTTTTTATAATCAATATGTTTGATTTTTTTTTTATTTAAATTTATGTGTCTCGGCAGCGATGGCCATTGACACAAACAATATTGGTTATACAATAATTAATTACAATAAGGACTTAAAACTAACTATTATAACAGTTAATTTCTAAATCTTACATAACATTAGGTAAAAATTATGAAGAAAATTCCACACCTGTAATTTTGAACCAATCAAAATACGTTATTTTGACAGATCACCATGGCAACGGAGGTATTTTATCGGAAATTTTTTGCTCGTGGGGTACCCTACCCAACAGCGAATTATAGTGGAAATTTTTTGACGTTTACAATACAGAACATTTTTGACAGACTGGTTTTTATTTGTTTACATAATTTAGTTTTGATTCATTTTCTATCACTTGTAGTTACTCAAAACTTATGTAAAATTGAAGAATATACTATTTTCTATCTTGAAATGGTATTCCCATGCAACTACAATCAGTAGAAATTACGAATTTGAAAGCCTAAATAATTGCTGACAAAGCTATGGCGCGCTATTAATCTGTTCATGCAGCTTTGGATTTTCAAATGCAAATTTGGTGTGGAATTTTCTTACCGAATACCACGCGAAGTCAAATTAATATCCGGAAATTTTTTTTTTGATCATGAATATTTTTAGAAAATTTCCCTCGTCTGCGACTCGGGAAATTTTCAAAATATTCATGATCTCAAAAAAATTTCCGGAAATAATTTGACCTCTAGTGGTATTACTAGTGAAAATTCCACTGCTGTAATTTTGAACCAATCAAAATACGTTATTTTGACAGATCACCATGGCAACGGAGGTATTTTATCGGAAATTTTTTGCTCGTGGGGTACCCAACAGCGAATTATAGTGGAAATTTTTTGACGTTTACAATAACAGAACATTTTTGACAGACTGGTTTTTATTTGTTTACATAATTTAGTTTTGATTCATTTTCTATCACTTGTAGTTACTCAAAACTTATGTAAAATTGAAGAATATACTGTTTTCTATCTTGAAATGGTATTCCCATGCAACTACAATGAGTAGAAATTACGAATTTGAAAGCCTAAATAATTGCTGACAAAGCTATGGCGCGCTATTAATCTGTTCATGCAGCTTTGGATTTTCAAATGCAAATTTGGTGTGGAATTTTCTTACCGAATACCACGCGAAGTCAAATTAATATCCGGAAATTTTTTTTTTGATCATGAATATTTTTAGAAAATTTCCCTCGTCTGCGACTCGGGAAATTTTCAAAATATTCATAATCTCAAAAAAATTTCCGGAAATAATTTGACCTTTAGTGGTATTACTAGTGAAAAAAAATTGAATATACAATCATTGGATACTATACGCTGTGAGCTCGTACGTAGAGGGGATATCTACAAATTCGCGAACGCCAGTAGTGGCAAGTCTGTAAACGTTTACCGGAAATTTGACATAAATGTCAAAGTGATTAATTTAAAATTAAAAGTAAAAACATTAATTATAAAAAATATTAGTTGGTCAAAGCTGTGGTATATATTTTTACCTTAAATATACTTAAGTTTTAAATACTGAATTTAAGTTTTTTTAATGTTTCGTAATATCGTTGATTGAAATAAACGGTAATCTTAGCGCCATCTACACGATAATTGTGAAAGTATCCGAAGTAAGAAATTCATATTTTATCAATAGAACGTCAAAATGATTAGCAAAGTCTTAAAAAAATCGAATACAATTTAATTAATTTTTGCGTTGTAAATATTAAGCGATAACAATTAAATAATAAATTTAAAAATTACCAGTGAAAGTTGAATTAGTAATCCGCCAGGAGCGCCACCAGCGAAGCTCAGAGCCTATAGAGACGTAGAACTAATTATGAAATTGCTTCGGTCTTCTTGGGATACTTCGGACGTTGTTTAGTCATAGTAGTAATTGCATATGAACTAGTAAGATTACTGGAAGAATTGGGTCCATGCATGGTGATACTGTGGGGGAACATTGATTTAAATTGTTACTCATGTAGTCAAAAGTAACTTGAATTTGTTTATATGTATTACGCTTTGGATGTCTGGAAATAAGTGATAACCTTGGATACATCACTGCAATACTGGTTGCCTAACCGTTGGCGTCCGTTGGGACGGCGACGGGATAGCAACAGTGAAAAACTATTGATAGTTTGACACTGAATGTGTTTAAGTTGGAAGATTAAGCAAAACATCTCTTACTGACTGAAGTTACAGCTTGTTCTTGATGATTAGCACGTAACACAATTGTTATTAGTCACTATTTGAGCGAAAACTAATTTTAATAACTAGTATTTACAGTAATAATTACAAATTTCGGCACCAATTTACAGATCGATACATACACGTTCTGACGTTAGTTTGACAGTCCTGTTTAGTTTTTAATGTACATCAAATGTAATGTTTATCAAAAAAAAAGTACTGGTATGAGCCAAAGATAACAATATCTAACAAAAAGATGAAACACTTCTGTATAGTAGTACTAGTGCTATAGTCCGTCCCACCTTGACTTTACAGTATAAGAAACAAAGGCAATGAAGTCCTTATGGGAGTTTTTAGCACGGAGATGCCGATTTTATCAAAAAGGATTTGTAATCGAGTATTAGAGAGATTAAATTAAAACTGTTTTAAAAAGGCAATCTAAAATTTTAGGATTCATATGCGGAATAACTATAGTATGTACCTATATCAAATAAACTTAAACGCACATGAATCCTAAAATTGGAGATTGCCTTTCTAAAACAGTTTTAATTTAATCTCTCTAATACAAACCCTTTTTGATAAAATCGGCATCTCCGCGCTAAAAACTACCAAAAGGACTGCTTGCCTATGTTCCTTACACTGTAAAGTCAAGGTGGGACAGACTGTAGTATATTAGTACTTCTGTATAGCCCTTTTTCTTCTATAAATGCAGTCTCCCAATCGGATGTTGGATATAATATCACCATTACTATCTGTTTTTTATCTACCTCTGATCTAAAGAATTCTATTGAACTGTAATTAATGTTTTAACAATTTTTCATTATAATATATATTTTAATAATCCGAGACCAATAAGTAAATAAAATTTATCTGTAAATATCTCATTAGTTAATATTACTTAATTACTAATATTAGCAATTTTATCTTCTTATCGAAGTTATACCCAAATTTATTAAACCTTGGATTAAATAGGTTGCTCATCTCAGTTCAAATGTAATTCGTTATAGTCCAGGAACTGAAGCTTTTCACCTTGCAATTTTTACAGAATGGATCGATTTGCTTGAAAATTTTGAATAAGTAGTTGATTTTGAAACATTCATTCTAAGCTAAAAATACAGTTTTTTAATAAAATTAATAATTTTCGATTTATTCGCTTCGTGAAGGGGTGCATGGGAACGAACAAGCAGATATGTTAGCGAAAGAAGGCTCGAGAGAAATTTCGAAGGCCCAGAACCTTTCTGTGGCATCACTATAGATGCTACGAAAAACGAGATTCAGAAATGGCTCATAAAAGAACAGAAGAAGAAATGTTCGTTTTCAGTTGTATATCGTTAGTTAGATTAGAAGCTACACCAGTATGGACCTTCTTTGTTTCCTCATTATTCGTTTAATATGTTTTGTCCTACAATCGACTGTATACATTTTTATAAAATAGATTGCATCAAACTCTCAGCATCAATTTGAATAAAATACGTAAAGTAGGTAAGAGATATTCATGCCGTTTTGTTCCTTCCTACCAAATAATTTCAACAAGAAGAGAAATTATGATACTTCTTTGGGTACACTATTTCTTTAAACCATTTCAAGAACTGAAATCTATAACTAATTCTTTTATTGTAGATATGATTAAGAGAAAGTTTTCGCATTTATTTAATTTGAAAACGAAACAGCTGACCAATTTGTATGTCAGTGTTAATGATTTAGTTTGATTAAGGTTATTGACCAAAGTTTGCAGCCGTTAATTTTAATTTAATGTATAATTCATGATAATAAATAAATATAAACATTTGTGATGAAGTTTTTGTTCAACAATCATAACCTTGGCAGATCTTTAGTATGCAATTAAATTTTTTTTATAATTTATTTCATAATTTATGTTGTAGAACTACAATGCCGATAAAAAATTACCTTGGTTCAAATTTGATGGAACTGGTTTAATTTTTTTAGTTGTTTTCCAACCACTAATATATTATAGTCTAGGACCAATGCTCGTAGACTTACGTAATATGAAAGTGTATGCAGTAAAAGCGCATAAAAACACACCTTAAAAATCAGATCAGATTTATGTCAGACCTTAAAACCCATTCTCATATAAAGACCTAGATCTAGTGATGAATCTAAAAGAACTCACCACAATTGCTGAAGACATGAATACAAGATCTCTGACATTACAATACAAGTTCTGACAAGGATGATCGCAGTATTAATAGAAATAGAAGACTTCATAGAAGAATACACACATAGAAGACAAAGAAGAAATCAGTCTTTGAGTCAGAACAACCGATATTGTTTCCAGGCGGAGATGATATGCCAACTTACTTAGACATATCGATTCTGAAACAAATTGAATAGAAAACCTCCTTGGTTTGACTCCTTGTAGAAGAAGAAGGAGAATGGGAAGCAAATAGCCCCAAGGTGTACCAGAAGAGACATAAAAATGGCTCATCTTCACAAGAATAACTAGTGAAATAAACGAAGTCATACTAAAGACTGAAAAGAAACTGAACAGGAAGGTGATGGAATTCGAAAATATGATTAAGGAAGGGTTAAATAGATGTAGGTACAACTGTAGAAGAAATCCTATCAGAACAAGAAAAAATCCATAATAAAACAAAATAGGAAAAAAAGACAAGCAAAAAGAACCAGAAATCAAGGAGAAAAATAATTATCTAATGGGTTAAACCACAAAGTAAACCAAAGACTTATGGAACATAGAAACAATCAACAGGAGTACATCTGAATCCAAAGAAACCAGGTTTATGCAAATTACAGAAAGTTCTAAGCAGACATTCAAAGAAGGCAATGTTTTCTTTACATGATGAAAACGATATAGTACTTACGATCAAAAATAAAACAGACGCAAGGAGAATTTCTAAGTATTATCGTTGATTGAAATATTACCTCAATCAACGGTATTATTTAATAATATTTAGACAGAGATTGTAAAACTAAACTACAATGAAGATAAAGGCACAGGCTTTTGTATCGAAGAGATACAAGAATGCTAATAAGAAATAATAGCTGTTGCCTGATATATAGAAATCCAGTATAACTCTCCACAAGAAGTTAAAGAATTCCTTAAAAACGCTTCTACAAAGACAGCACCAGGGCCGGATAGAATAATAAATAGAAGCCTCAAGAACCTACCAAGGAAGTAAATTGTATTCCTAACACTACTTATTATCATCAATGACGCTCTAACTCCTCTTCATGAGTCTTTACTATTTGCGTTTACTATTCGCTTCCATTTTTATCGGTTCTGTCCCACTATTTCCCATTATCTCACTACCATTTTCTCCAGAACACCTCTGACTACATCTCTCCACCTTTTTGTCCCATCTAGTCTTTCCCAAAATAGACCAGGGCGCATCTGTAAAAATATTAGTACATTTGGATGTTGAGAGGGGACTCATATTTTTTTGCAGAAATTGCTTGAAAATAACTCATATAATAATATTTGAGTTATCTTCCCACTTAAAAAGGTCCGGAACATTGTTTAAATAATCAAAATGTCAAAAAATTAAGGAAACATTCGATTTTTTTCTTGGTTTTTTGATTATAACTGTAAAAGTATTCATTTTCGAGAAAACTTGCGCTAACATAAAAGTTGCGTAATTAAATTTCCTACAATATAGGATTAACTGAAAATTTTAAAAATTGTCACCCTTGTTGCAAAATAGCAATATCTTCGAAAAAACTATAAAAAAACAAGTATTCGAATTTTACGTTTTTCAACCATTTATGCTACACTTAGGACCTTCATATTTTACCCAGAAAAACTTTATGATATCGCACCTTGAAAACAAAAGTGGCACTATACTGAAAACATCAATTTTTAGCTATAGCGACATCTGCATTACTTTTGACTAAACGTTCCTATTGCAGAGACCCCTGTTCTAATAGCTCGCATAGTTTCTCCTAGAAGTCGCTAGTGTCATTTTTGACTTTTAGGTGTTTTGTCAAAGTGGTAATTTAAAAAGTGGCACTGTATCGGTTTAGTGTCGGTTTCCGGCGGATTGTTGAGGCAGAAGCACGTCGTTGTAAGTAAAAAAGTGACATTTTTTCTTTAGTGCCGGTTTTCACGTAATTTAAAATGTTAAATATCATTAAGTATTATTAATAGTTTGTTTACTTTTACCAAATAAACGATTTTTCTTTTTAATATGACACAATTTCGTTTTATTTTTCTCTTTTTTTATCATTAAGGTAAATATTAACTTGACTTTTTATTCCAATAATCAGAACTCTTATGTAAAACAAAAGTGGCACTATAAGGAATTTTTTTTTTAAATATTTTTTTCTAAATTAGTAGTTACATTATTAACTTGACTTCTTCGGTAGAAACTAACTGTACTTTAATCAAATTGTTAAATAACATTAATTATAGTATTTAATTCGGTTATTTTAGTTCAACATCCATTACAGAACTGTTCGAAAAACTTTAAACGGTCATACTGAAATATCTAGATTTTGGGATAATGTCACTTTTGTTTTCAAGGTGCGATATGATAAAACGATACTGTAAATTTCATTAAGATCGGTTTAATAGATTTTGCAAAATAAATTTTGCAATCCAGCTTTCGCAAAAAAAATTAATTTTTTCAAAATGTTGCAGCACTGAATATAAAGCAGACAGCAAGTTTTATTTTTTTTACGTATAAGAGAATACTGTACTTTTCATTTGCAATTTGTAAAATTAAAACGGTTAATTACCAGGGCGTCAGGATTTTTTTTAAATAAACATTAATGTTTGGTGCTACGCGCAGGACAGCGGATACGCTCGCTCTGATTGGGCATTTCAATGACCTTTGATAATGACTGATAAATTTTAGTTTTTAGTACATTTCGAAATAAACAAAGAAATGTGTTTATTGCAAAATAAAACACATACTCCGTCCGTTGAAATAACACTTTTTTTAGCAAAAACTTTCTTTGCTCATATATTTTAACTTAGAAAATAAAAGTGTATTATTTTTAAATATATGCAACTGTTTAAACAATTTTTCACAAACAATAAACAAATTAGTTTGATTTTTGTGGAATTAAAATATTAACATACAACAAAATATAGAGTAAGAAAATAATATTTAAGATAAAGATTGGAAGAAATTTTGGTGTAAATCAACTTGTATGAATCGAACACCGCTGTCCTGCGCGTAGCACCAAAAATTAATGTTTATTTAAAAAAATTCCTGACGTCGTGGTAGTTAACCGATTTTAATTTTGCAAATTGCAAATGAAAGATACAGTATTCTTCTATTCGTAAAAAAAATTTTAACTTGCTACCTGCTTTATTTTCAGTCCTGCAACATTTTGAAAAAATGAATTTTTTCTGCGAAAGCTGGATTGCAAAATTTATTTTGCAAAATCTATTGAACCGATCTTAACTAAATTTACAGTGTTTTTTATCATATCATAAAGTTTTTCTGGATGAAATATGAAGGTCCTAAGTTTAGCAGAAATGGTTGAAAAACGTAAAATGCAAATACTTGTTTTTTATGTTTTTTTCGCAATTATTGCTATTTTGCAACAAGGGTAACAATTTTAAAAATTTTTAACCAATCTTATATTATAGGAAATTTAATTACGCAACTTTTATTCTAGTGCAACTTTTCCCGGAAGTGAATACTTTTAAAGTTATAATCAAAAAACGAAAAAAAATCGATTTTTTCTTCATTTTTTGACATTTTGATTATTTAAACAATGTTCCGGACCTTTTTAAGTGGGATGATAACTCAATTATAATTATATGAGTAATTTCCAAGCAACTTCTGCAAAAAAATTAGAGTCACCTTTCAACGTCCATCTCAAAACAGATCCTCCCTGAACTAAAACACATTGTTTTGGGAAAGGCAATTCTCGTTACTGCGAACTACTAACCTATCACTATTTAGCACACTTTTAGATACTTTCTATTCCGATGGAAAGAAGTCCACATTATGATTATGATAGTCAAACCTGGAAAAACGCTATATTTCCGCAAAATTATCGACTAATAAACTTACTAATAGCTAGAAGCAAAATTACACGGATTATAAACGAAGGATTTTTAACTAACGACTGAAGGAGGAAGGGGGAGACATGCCAACTAGGACGCACTCATACCAAGGGCGCAGTTTAACTTAAGACCAGGACACTCATGCGAACTACAATTTCTGAAGTTAAAAGAATACATTACATTACCAAAGGATACGATAAAGATATACAAGAGAGTATGGGATGAAGATCTCCACTTAGAAAACGAAAAATTTTGGATACAGTAAGCGATAATACGCCTGATCGCTTTTTTTGGCACAAAGCAAGTTCAGGGTTCGCATGGGATAAATCCTATCCGGAATCGGAATACCAGAGTCCAAAGTATCACAGGCAGCAGTAGTGTCAGCCCTAGGTACTATACACCATATACACACCCGACACTCCAAATACATCGTGAACACTACTGAGTCTATATGCTGACGACATGGCCATAGCTACAAAAAGGCTAAGTCTAGACCTTATAATAAGAAAAGTGCAGAATATACACCTACAATTAGAAGATGACAATGGTGTGTCCAATGGAAATTAGCTGTCAGCTGTTAATCTCACTTAAACGTGTTCAAAAAAAGTTTAAAACAATAATATTAAAAAAAGAAAACAAATCCCAAATGAACAATGAAGTAATGAAGGAATTACTCGTGAGTGGGACTAACGATAACTCCATATGTGAAGGATACAAGAGGGGAAGTCCAGCTTTTTGTCTGAGCCCCTATACAGCCTGGATGAAAATTGGACAAATAGGCACATACAACATAGGTACCTGTGAAGATATCTCGAAACGCAAGCGGACCACAAGAAAGAAATAAAGAGATTTTTGTGATTTCTCCAGAGACAATGTCAAAGTTTAAAAATGACGAAAGCCGCCTCGCCACACGTCTGAGTACTAACATATGGCAAGAGATGGTAGGCTTGGGAGTTGTGTAGGACTGTTTCTACATCACCAAACCTTGGGAGTGCACTTCTGGGTCCAGGTCTGTTGTGCGTGGACTCTTGGACACCTAGATGTATGTATTTGCAAAAACTTTTCAAGGGATGAGGGAAAATGAACGATAACGTAGTAAAAGGTGTAAGAGTGAGTAATAGTTTAATGACAGTAACATTTGTACTGAATAAAGAAGTGTTGGGTCTGGGTGAAAAAGAAAGGAAAACTACTACGATCAATTAGCAAAACATACTGAGTGATATTCCAGCAAAAGAGAGAATAGGAGTTAATGCATATGTAGCCCATTCCAAAGAGGGTACGAATCAAAGGATGGAGGACTAGGCATTGGCCATATATAAATAACCCTGAACATGATATACCGAAATTAACAACCTCGTTAGATATGACGAATGTTAACACATTCTTTCAAAAGGAAGAGTCAACATATTACATATTACATACAAAAGTGAACAAAATAGCTTTTAAATAGATTATTTCTTCTTCTTCTTCCTCTTTATAAGCAACTCTGCTTGTTCATTGGCGGATTGATCCCTCTATGGAAGGTTGTCACTCGTGTCTCCTCCATTCTGGGTATGTGGATATTCCATTCTTTTTTTCTATTTAGTGTCCATTCGTTTATACATTGTACGCTACATTGTCTTCTAATGGCCTCACTCCTCTTTCGATCTCTCAGCATATTTCCTGTAATTGTTCTCAGTACTCTTATCTCCGCCGTTTCCAGTAGTATTTCTGTTGTGGCTGTGTCGGGTCTTGTTTCTGATAAAAAAAATGGATTATTTCGTAACATGAAAAGAATATAATATACCGGGTGGTGAATTGGAAAACGGGCCATAGGAAACTCAATGTAAAATTCTAAACTGTTGAATTCCTGCTTTCCTAATTATTTTACATCAAAATACATTAGGAACTATTTGTAGAGGATTGAAATCTGTATTGAAAACAACTGTTAAAATTGTTCTACAAATTAAACATATTCCAAAATTTTGTAAAAATGTAATACATTTTTCAGTTTTCAGCCCAAAATTAGGCCACAGACAGTGCAATAATGTGTCACAATGAAATTATTACTTTCACATATTTTTGAACTGTCAATATTTTTATTTTATCATTTATTGTTTAAAAACATACGTCAAAATAATTGTCAAAGTTAATTTAAATTTGGAAATCTCTCCGAAAAATATTAATTTTTGGCGGATTATTTGATTTATACCGTTCTAATTTAGTTTGTTTAGTTTTGTTAAACTTTTCCTTATTTAGTTTACATTTTGAAAGTGTTCATAAGTTAAACGTTACTTGAAAACTCCTCTATGGAGTCATCTAGTGGAGGCGAACCGCCTGATATTGAGAATTCGATGGATAGTAGCTGTGATTTACAAGATTTAAATGGATTTCTACCCAACCAGCCTCAAAATAAGATAAGTAGTAGTATTAATCTTAACAATATTAATGAAAAACAAAATACTTTAGTAAACTCAGATCAACCAGAAAAAACCAGGCCTGTTTATTTATACGAAAAAATTGATTTAGGACCTTTTTACATTTTCATTGAAAACTCCAGTTTAAATTTTACAGGAAAATTAAACCCTGTTAAAATAGGCGAGATCCTATTTACGTTACATCCAGAAATTGACAATTATATAAAAAAAATTGACTCAATCGGACGCAACCGAGTTAGGGTCTCATTTAAAAATTATAGTAGCGCAAATGCTTTAGTTACTTCCAAATTCCTTATTCAAAAAAATCTGACCGCATACATTCCAAAATTTCAATTGTTTAAACTAGGTGTAGTAAGGGATATAGATTCAGATATATCGGAAGAATATCTTAAAAATAGAATAAAGGAATTTGATCACCATTGCAAATTCTCGGTTGAGTATGTGAAACGAATAACAAGAAAAATAGTAGCAGATGACAAAGTAATATTTAATCCAACAAAATCAGTTATTGTGTCTTTTAAATGCCAGAATATACCAAAGTATGTAGTAATTAATCATGTCTTACACACTGTTGAAAAATACCAGCAAAAGGTAATTATCTGTTACCACTGCTATAGGTATGGGCACATGAGTAAGCAGTGTAAAAGTAATCCTCGCTGTTTTAAGTGTCATGAATCTCACCTTTCCGATTCTTGTTCTTTATCATCGTTTAACAAAAAATGTCTATCCTGTGAAGGTGAACACTTCACTAATGAATGGGAGATATGCCCAGAATTTGATCGCCAAAAGAAAATAAAACATTATATGTCTGAAAACAGCTTATCTTTTAAGGAAACAATTAAACTCTTTCCTAAGATAACTTATGCATCTATAGCAGCCAATAATTCCTCAATAAATTCTCATCAAACTCCAAATATGAATGCACCATCCTCTTCATATTCCTTTACTCAATTGTCCACGTCTCAAACATCTTCCAATCAGTTCGCTCTACCTTCAGTTTCAAATAGATATACAATAATAAAACCACCAAAATACAAACGACCTATCTCTTCCTCAACAGACCAAGTAACAATGGAACATCAAAAAATAATAAAGTTAAACCCCATGTCCAACAGACCTGGTGGTATTATCACCTCTTCTTCGTATCAATCTACATTTAATCCAGAACAAGGATCTAAAATACATGAACCATCAAAAGAATTAACAGAATTAATATCAAATATAGTTACAAGTATTATCTCTAATATAAATCACAAAAATTTTGAAATTCCAGAAAAATCAGTTCTAGTAAATTCAATTCAATCAGTTTTAAGTTCTCTCTTATATAATAATGAATAGATTGGTAATTTGTCAATGGAATTGTAGATCGGCTAACTCTAATAGAGAAAACCTTATCCACCTATTAGAAGACCAGAAAGTTGATATCGCATTATTATCAGAAACTAGATTTAAACCAGAAAAGTATTATAACTTTCACGGGTACAATATTGTCAGAGACGACCGCTTTTCAGTAACTGTTGGCGGTGGCTCAGCAATTTTAATAAATTCAAACCTATATTACGAGGAAGTCACCATGAAAGTAGATTTAATAAACGTCAATAAAGTAGCAATAAAAATAAAGTTTAAGTCATATACTGTCACATTTATATCTATGTATGTTCCCCCAGGAACCAAGTTATTGTTACAACAATGGAACAATTTCATAACATCTATAGAAAGACCATTTATAATAGGAGGTGACCTTAATGCTCACCACATTGCCTGGGGCCTAGACAACCAAACAGATATGAAAGGTAAAATCTTGATGGACTGTATAGACGATAATAATTTAATATTCAAAAATGATGGCTCTCCTACTTTCTTTAGGAACTTCTCGAAATCGGCAATAGACCTGACCATTTGTACTCCTGACTTAAACCACCTGATCACTTGGAAAACACTTCAAGACCTATTTGGTTCAGACCATACACCTATAAGAGTACAATTTCATAACATCTATAGAAAGACCATTTATAATAGGAGGTGACCTTAATGCTCACCACATTGCCTGGGGCCTAGACAACCAAACAGATATGAAAGGTAAAATCTTGATGGACTGTATAGACGATAATAATTTAATATTCAAAAATGATGGCTCTCCTACTTTCTTTAGGAACTTCTCGAAATCGGCAATAGACCTGACCATTTGTACTCCTGACTTAAACCACCTGATCACTTGGAAAACACTTCAAGACCTATTTGGTTCAGACCATACACCTATAAGAGTAGAGTTAGAGGATCAACCAACTCATACATATAATCCATATTCACAAAAGTGGAATTTAAAGAATGCCGACTGGAAATTATATGAACAGTATTCGGAAGATGTATTCTCTCAATTTAAAGATATAAATTCTTATGAACAAATTTTGCACAATATAAATACAACTGCATCCTACTGCATCCCCAAATTTAAAATAAAAAAACCGACTTCCAGAGGAAAATACTGGTGGGATTTAGAATGTGAAGAAGCAGTCAGAAGAAGACAGGAAAGTTTTTGTATATTCAAAGAAAATCCAAACCATGAAAACCTACTTAAGTATAAAAAAGATGATGCACATGTCAAGAAGATCACTAAACAAACTAAAAGAAATAGCTGGAGAGATTATGTCGGATCCCTAAATAGGTCAGTCCCTATTAAAGATGTATGGTCAAAAGTTAACCGAATAAAAAATAGAAAAACAAAGAACAAAGTCCCTGTTATTCTGTCGGAAGCTTCGTGGATAGAAGAGTTCCATCAAAATATCACACCGCCGTCTGCAGAATTAGTAATTCCTGATTTACAACTAAATGCTCTGTACGACTATCCAGAACCAATCCGTTTCCTAGTCAAACCATTTTCTGCCACTGAACTAAACTTTGCGTTGAAGAAAAACTCAAATTCAGCACCAGGTGCCGATAATATCCATTACTCGATGCTATCAAATCTTTCAAGAATTGGTAAGGCTGCACTACTAAATATATATAATGAAATTTGGATGCGCCGCATAAAGATTCCTGACGATTGGCACGTTTACACTATTATCCCGGTTTTAAAACCAGGAAAATCATCAAAGAATTGGGATTCTTACCGTCCAATCGGTCTGGCTTCCTGTATACTAAAAACATATGAGAGACTTATTAAAAACCGTCTGGAATTTTGGCTAGAAAAGAACGACCTATTACCAAGAAGTCAGTTTGGTTTTAGAAAAGGTAAATCCACACAAGATAGCCTCTGCCACTTTTTAATAGACATTTATAGTTCCTTTACTTATAAGAAAGCAGTTAGTGCTTTGTTCTTAGATATAAAAGGGGCTTACGACAACGTTAATCTTCACATACTATACGCGAAAATGTTGGAAATAGGAATACCCGAGATAGTAACATGGAACATCATTAACTTATACATTAATCGAGCAGTTCACGTTAGATTAAATGGAGATCAATCTAACTCCCGATACACATCTTTGGGACTACCTCAGGGTAGCATCCTAAGTCCTATATTATATATACTGTATACTGCTGACTTAGAAACTAAACTTCCTCAACACATAAAAATCCTACAGTACGCTGACGATGTTGCGATATATGCAGAAAATAAGTCAATAGATAGATGTAATAACTACCTTAAATCGACATTGAATATTATAAAAAAATGGGCTACCGATAATAACTTAACAATATCAGAGAGTAAATCAACCATTGTTACCTTTACTAAAAAACGATATGTTCCTCAAAGCCATCTACAATTTGATAATACTAGTATTCCTTATAAAACTTCAATAAAATTTCTTGGCGTATTTTTAGACTCCAAATTAAATTGGAAAGAACACACAAATTACATATTACGAAGAATGGAAAATGCAATGAATATCATGAAGACTGTAAGTGTCAGTAACTGGGGAGCTGATCCAAACATATCAATATTACTATACAGAAATTTGATAAGATCAATCTTAGACTATGGATCTATTTTTTATGGCTCAGCATCAAACTCTGTACTCCAAAAAATCGAGAGGATCAAAAATAAGGCACTTAGGTTATGCACTGGTTATCTTCGTAGCACACCTATAGTGGTCATGGAATGTGAGCTTAATGAACCTCCACTTTCATTACGCAGGGAATACCTAAGTGAGAAATTTATAGTTAAAACAGCGGTTAACGATAAACTGCTATTAAATAAAATTGTTCATTTAACCACCTCATACCTAACTCATTATTACTGGGAAAAAAAGAAACTGCTTTTAGTTGTGGAAAGCTTCCTCAACGTTTCTAATTCCATTGGCGACATACACCAAATTGAACAAAGCTCGTCTCTAAAGCTAAATTATGAAGATTATTTATCTCCAGTTAACTGTCATTTAAGTAATATTCGTGCGACAGACTTCCTTACTAAAATAGACCACCTTCAGTGTGTACAAAAAAACTGGGGGAGTTATCAGAAATTATATACGGATGGTTCAAAAATGGAAGGAAAAGTTGGATATGCTATATATTACCCACAAAAAAGTATAAAAATAAACAACAGATTACCTGATAAAATGACAATTTTCACAGCTGAACTCATTGCAATCAAAGAAGCATACAAAATATGTATTAATCAAAAAGAACTCAATTATGTTATATTTACAGACTGCCAAAGCATTGTAAAGACATTGAAATATAATGTACATAATTTTGCAGAAAATTATATCATCAGTGACATCATAGCAATGAACAGTGAAGCTTTGAAATCGGGTAAAAATATAATATTGTGTTGGATAAAAGCACACATTGGTATAAAAAACAACGAAATAGTAGATGATCTGGCTAAAAAAGCAACAACGAAGGAATCCACTCTGCATACTTATCAACTTCCTATGGGAGACATAATTTCTATTATGAGATCTATCAAACGGACGAAATGGCAGGAACAATACAATAATTCAGACAAAGGAAATTATTACAAAAAAATCCAGCCTACACTTCCCATCAAGACATGGTTTAATCAAGTTTCCAACAAAGGCTTTATCAAAACTATTTGTCGAATAAGAAGTAATCACTGTCTGACTCCAGTCTACAAAAGAGAAATAGGACTTGTAGATAATGATGAATGTTTATGTGGAGAGCTAGCTGATCTACAACATATGCTGTTAGAATGTCCTTTACATTTTATTGAAATATCAAACTTTTTTGCCAATCTAGTTCAAGTTAATGTACAATTTCCTTTTAATCTTATATACCTTTTACAATCAAACAATCTAGATGTTTATAAAATTTTGTACAACCATGTTAATTGTTTAAAATTAAAGCTCTGAGAAAAAAAGAAAAAAAAATAAAAAAAAAGAAAAAAAAATAAAAAAAAAAAATAATTAAATAAAATAAAAAGTTACTAAGATCTAAACCTCCGCGAGGTTGAATCGGGTTTAGGTCTTAGCGCGATAAAAAAATATACAAAAAAAAAAAAAAAAAAAAACTAAAAAAAAATAAAAGATGTAATAAAAAAAATGTTAAAAAATATAAATAAAAAAAATAATAAAAAAAAACAGAGTAAAAAAAAACAGTAGTACTAATAGTTTTAAATTTAGATACTAAGCATATATTTTGTAAAAGAGAGAATTCAAAACACATTGACTGGCCAGTTGGTTGCTTAAACCAGTGCCAATAAAACATAAACACACACACATTGTTTAAAAACAATACAGTTGATAAGATACCCTCAGTTGCTGAGAAAGTATTAATAACAAAGATTTTTTTTCAGTCAATGGTGTGAGCACTGTCAGTTAAATAGTAACGTGTGGCCTAACTTTTACACACATATCCTACTGTGGCAAATGTATATTTTTAAAAATTTTGGAATGCGTTTAAATCGTAGAACAAAATTTTAACTTTTGGTTTTAATACAGACTTCAATCCTCTACAAATATTCTCTCATGACTTTGGATGTAAAATAATTAGGGAAGCAGGAATTCAACAGTTTAGAATTTTACATTGAGTTTCCTATGGCCCGTTTTACGATTCACGGTATAATATGTGAACGTGAACATCGAAGTAAAAAGCGAAAGAAACTAAAATATCGCAGAACAACACCAAAAAATCAAGTGGTGATGTTAAAAGATGAGAAAGAACGCCAATTTGGACCAAAACAGTTGAAAATAAAGTGCTGGAATATGAAAGGAAGTCCTAATACATTTTCTAAGAATATGGCCAGTGGTATTACAGATTTATGAGTGAACTATTCTTCAATGACAGCTAGTGTTATAGTTTGTTTGAAAATGTCGTAATAGTAAGTATAATCATATCAATGGAATGTTTGTTTATTTATTTAACAGTTAGCTGTGTTTGCTGAGATATAGACTTTTAAGTGTGTGTTTTACGTTTTACGGAAACTGGTTAAATGACCCAATGAAACACAGGACGTTTATTTTTTTCATTCACATTAACATTATGCAAACTCCGCTTTTGCGAAGCCCCGGCTGTTACAAAACTTCCATTGAAATAGGTTTCTTTGAACATACAAGCATTAAGTATACTTCATTCCGTCATTTCGTTTAACACATTCATTTATTTTAAATAAGTAATTCAGATAAACTAAACTCACTAATTAAAAAAATTGATGGTTATCGGGTTGTTTAATTTTAAGTGCTGTGGGATTTGAGATTTTGTAATCTTGAACAATAAAAACAATAGTTCCTTTGAGAGTTTTTTCTTCGTTTTGAAATGTTTCTGGTCGGTATCCGAGGCTTGATGATCCGTTTTATGAGCATTTTCGTCTTTACCAGGGTAGGTCGCTAGCAGTGTTGCCAACGCATTTCTCTAGATTATCCGATGATCGCCCGAAAAAGATCCGAAAAGATCACGAAGATTGTCACGAAAAGATACGCTCATAGGCGTAACCAGGGGGGTTGGGGGGTTATAACCCCCCATTTGGATGTACTTTGAGCTCTCCACGCTTAATGCTTAACACCATTAATATTCCATACCTCCCAGAGACCATCCAGTGCTTGTAACCCCCCCCCCTTGTGTTTAATGTTAAAACATTAAAAACCTAAACATGTACGTAATGCAAAACACACAAAAAAAACAATATAATAAAGTACAAAATTTTAATTTTTTATTTTGCCGTACGTTACATTGTAACATTTTTTTGAAGGTGTAAATTTTACACAGCCAATATTACCGACACTATCTTTTGTCGCCAATACCTAAAGCCCTAATTGTAGATGTATTTAAGAGGTTCCTTTTATCTGTTTTTATATTGAATACATTACTGAAAACTCTTTCTACACTAGCCAGTGGCGTAACCAGGGGGTTTTGGGGGTTGTAACCCCCCCATTGGGATGAACTTTGAGCTCTATACGCTTAACACCATTACTATTCCCCTAGCAAGAGACCCTCCAGTATGTAGTTGTAACCCCCCTTAGGATATTCCTGGTTATACCGTTGACATTAGCGTTTGAAAATGGTAGAACGAATAACAATGAAAATACTTTTTTTAAATTAGGAAACAAATATATATTTGCTTAATTTTTTAATATCACCATTTATCCATTATAAAAAAGTATTTTCACAAACCAAAACTTATTTCAACAGACGTTTACTTAAGCACTGCACTACATAAAATAAAAATAAAACTAAATCGTGCAGTAGCTATCATAAGTTTAAAGACTAAAAACCCATAAATAAAATCGGACGGCAGAATCCCTGTTTTTGAAATTTGGATTGGATCAATATGCCTTAAGTGGAAACATTTGTGCATTCAAATTCTAAAAAAAAAACAATTCGCACAGGTCGTTTTGTCCCTTCTTATCTGTCCCTACTTAGATAATTACCATGAAAAGTATCGGATGTCGCTAACATTCATCCAATATATAGGTTATAGGTTTGGGTGGAACCAAAGAAAATAAATGTGTTGTTGGGAATATATGAATGAGAAGCGGATTTTTCAAGTTTATTTTTGTTATTAGTCTGTTGTAGTAGATTGGTAGATACACTGAAAAATATACGCAAATATCCGATTTATTTAAAGATACGAAGAAGATACGACAACTCTCAAAAAGATACGCGAATCGGATAATTATCCGCCGATTGGCAACACTGGTCGCTAGCTTCACCTTCGAACCCTCCTTCTTTATGCGGGCTTGGGACCGGCAACTCTCTACTAAGCAAATGTTTTCATCTGAAACTCCTCTGTTAAGCTGACGACGCAATATTAATCTCCGATAAGGAGGATAACCTACAGGGAATGGCACAGACTTTCAATACAGTGGCGAAGAACTACAGCATGAAAATATCAACAGCCAAGACAAAATCCCTGGTAGTGTCAAGGGAACCCATAAGATGCAAAATCGTAATTAAAAACAAACTAATTGAACAAGTCTCGAGCTTCGAATATCTGAGAGTCGAAATATGTAGTTATGGAGGTGTTAAAGAGAGCGTCCGAAAGCAAGCAAACAAAGTCAATTACCTGTCAGGATGTCTGAGGGATGTCTTTTGGAGAAATAAAGATATGAGGCTGGAAGGGAAAGTATGCATATACAAATCATGTGTAAGACCGATCATGACGTACACGATATGAACAAGATGTGACACAGCAGAAAGTAAGAGGATACTGACAACATCAGAAATGAGAACGTTGAGATCAATAACTGGGAAAACACTGAGAGACAGAATACCGAACGGCAGAATAAAAGATCTCTGTAACATACAAGACATGATACGGTGGGGAAGACAGAGAAGACGAGAGTGGAATCAGCATGTGACAAGAGTGGACAGCGAGAGAATATCCCGTATAGCCAGAGATTTAAAGCCAACAGGCAAGAAATCAATAGGAAGGCCCTTTAAAAGGTGGCGAGGTATAGTCTAAGAGCTAGTGAACCCTCCGACTAACGGTCGTCCTCGTCCTGTAAGGCTAAAAATTTTTCTAGTGATAATTCATAGCACACCAAGGCTAAAAACCATGACCTGGCAGGCCTCAGCGGTGCACGTGTATCTACCAGGTGAATCGAAAAGTGCAAATTTAGGGGGTAAAATAAACTTTCTCCTGTAAGGTTAAAATTTAAGTATGTGTTTAAGTAAGTCATTTAGAAGAAATGTGTACAATGACAGGCGATTCTGAAGAGCATAAGACCTTGCCAGGCGAGGGGAAAGATTATGGGTTGTTCCTAAAATTATACTTTTTGCATCGAACAAATTTTTTTTTAGGTTTTCTGAATCATTTCAAACAGAAAACGTCTTTTGTGATTTTTCTCTTAAGTTAATAGTTTTTGTTATATGAGCGATTGAAAATTTTGAAAATTGAGAAATCGGCCATTTTTAACCCTAAATCGGACATTTATCTAAATACATAATTCAGTGTTGCCAAGGTACGTAGATATTCTTTAAACATTGATTAATGAAATCCCGAAGAGTTTTTAGCAATAAAATATCGAAAACCCATTTGTTTTTTTAATTGCTAATCAAGCGTGTGCGACACTGTAGTATAAGTAAGGACGTTTGAGTTTGCATAAATTGATTATCTCGAGAATGGGCAAATTTCAAGAGAAATCCTCAGACAGGTCGATTTTTATTTTTGAATTAGGACTTTTTGGCATATATATAATACTAGTGACGTCATCCGTCGTGATCGGGCGTGATGACGTCATCGGGCGTGATGACGTAATCGATGATTTTTTTAAATAAGAGTAGGGGTTGTGTGATAGCTCATTTGAAAGGTTATTTAATTCTCTATTCAGTAATATAAACATTAACATAATTATTTATACAGGGTGTACAAAAAAATTTTTTCTTCTATTTGTAAAATTTAATCAAAGTTAATTTAATAAAAAAAATTTTTCGTACACCCTGTATAAATAATTATGTTAATGTTTATATTAGTGAATAGAAAATTCAATACCCTTTCAAATGAGCTATCACACAACCCCTACTCTCATTTAAAAAAATCTTCGATTACGTCATCACGATCAGATGGATGACGTCACTAGTATTATATATATGCCAAAAAGTCCTAATTTAAAAATAAAAATCGACCTGTCTGATGGGGAATTCTGACGACGAGGTCGAGGCGCGTGTTGAAGCGAGATTCAAGTGGGTCCTAATTTAAACGTCGGCAAAGAGAGATATAATATTATATAATAGTGGAAAAGAAAGAGAACGCAGATACCCTACAAGACGGTAAAATTAGTAATATTTACACTTTGTGATAAAATGTCCCGAATATGTCCCGAAGAATACAGGCAACCAAAAAGTTGACTGCTCTCAGTGGTGGAGATAAAAATATTAGTTGGTTTTTTTAATTCTCACAATGATAAAAATTAGAACAAAACGTAGTTTGACCATAAAATTACCACGCCACTGATCATACCCTCGGCTGACAAGACATCCACACTATCCGCAGGCTAATAAATTTTAGCATTTGGTGTTATTTTAAGGGTCATAAATACCAAATTTTGACAGAAATTTCTCTATCTATTCTTACGTTTAATCTTTTTCACGTTGGGTTGAATTCCGTCTTCAGTTTTTATCCTTTTCTGTTACATTTTTTTATTTCACTCATAGTGTCGCAACACGCTCTGTCAGTTTTCCTCTTGAGGATTTCTCTTGAAATTTGCCCATTCTCGAGATAATGAATTTATGCAAACTCAAACGTCCTCACTTATACTACAGTGTCGCACCTGCTTGATTAGCAATTAAAAAAACAAAGGGGTTTTCGATATTTTATTGCAAAAAAACTCTTCGGGATTTCATCAATCAATGTTTAAAGAATATCTACGTATCTTGGCAACATTGAAATTTTTAGATAAATGTCCGATTTAGGGTTAAAAATGGCCGATTTCGCAATTTTCAAAATTTTCAATCGCTTATATAACAAAAACTATTAACTTAAGAGAAAAGTCACTAAAGACGTTTTCTGTTTGGAATGATTCAAAAAAACTAAAAAAAAATTGTTCGATGCAAAAAGAATAATTTTAGGAAAAACCCCTAATCTTTCCCCTCGCCTGGCAAGGTCTTATGCTCTTCAGAATCGCCTGTCATTGTACACATTTCTTCTGAATGACTTACTCAAACACATACTTAAATTTAAACCTTACAGGAGCAAGTTTATTTTACCCCCTAAATTTGCACTTTTCGATTCACCTGGTAGATAAACGATAAACGTGCACCACTGAGGCCTGCCAGGTCATGGTTTTTAGCCTTGGTGTGCTATGAATTATCACTAGAAAAATTTCTAGCCTTACAGGACGACCGCTAGTCGGAGGGTTCACTAGCTCTTAGACTAATACCTGCCAGTCGACATACAAGCTCACAATCGGTTAAGACCAGCTCCAGAGGCCTAATATAAAAAGAAGAAGAAAGAAGAAGGAGAAGAAGATTTTTTAAGAAGTTTTTTCTGGGCGATATTGGAAAACATAAATGATGTACCCTTGTTATGTTACGAGTATACAGTGATCTGAATTGGGAAAATGTAACACCAGAAATGGAACAATGTATTATTCCGGTAACAAAAACACCAAGCACAGGAAAGGAGTTGACATTATAGTTGAAAAGAATTCTCAAATAGCTGTTTCTAACTTTGTTCGCTACTCTTATCGAGGATTGTATCTATCTCTTAACTCTCATTTAAAACGTGTTAATGAGGAACTCATAATTGTAAATACCATGTTAAAACTTCCAAAAAGTAGATTATAATTAGGTACCTACACATAAAGGTCACTATAGCTGACAATAACAACACAATAGTCAGAAATCAAATTGATTATAATATTATCGTTAACAGAAGATAATATTATACAAATTCTACAATATCATCCAAAACTTATCCAGGAGAGGACATATCATCCGATCACAACCTGGTTGTTTTATCGGTAAGGGTGAAACTGAAGACTTAAGAAGCTCCAAGAAAATCATGAATCCAAGGCGGCTAAACAAGACAACACATATGCGAAAACGAAATTTAAAATAAACGAGGGCTGAAGAAAAGTTAAATGACACCATTCACCACAAACGGGGAAAAATCAACATGCCCTTGTATCAGTTCGAGAAGAAACCCTCAAACCACTTGGAGAAAAAAGTAATTCTTGAACTTATGGAAGAACGAAGAAAACATAAAGCAAAATACTTGAATACATACGAAGAGTACAGGGGAAAAACAAGGAATGTCACATTTTATACATATTGAAATAAACACCAATAAAGGTTTAATTCTTATGACATCTAAAAACTACTTAGGAGATTCTTAGCAGAATTCTAGCAATTCTTATTCTATAATCTTTGACTATTTTCAGAACATGCGTGTAATGCAATAGTCAATAAAAAACAGCTAGATGTCATATATACAGACTGCGCAAAAGCTTTTGATCGGGTGGACCATGGCATACTCTTAAATAAGTTGGTTGAATATGGTTTCTCTGAGAATGCATATAACTTTATGAAATCTTACCTGCTTCACAGATCACAGATAGTAAAGGTGCATTTTCACAGGAACATTTTCAGGTCAGTTTAATGCCATGTCAGGTGTCCCACAGGGTAGTAATTTAGGCCCTTTACTATTCCTACTTTTTATCAACGATTTACCAGCCTCAGTAACTGTTTCAACCAGCCTACTGTATGCTGATGACTTTAAACTTTTTAGAACAATCTCATGTAATGAAGACTGTCATATGTTACAGTCTGACCTAAGTCATGTGGCTGGTTGGTTTAGAATTAATAAGATGTCACTTAATATTAGCAAATGTTCAGTTGTCACATTTACTCGTAAATTAAATTTCATCATTGAAGATTATCATATAGATGGTGTAGTTATAGACAGGAAAAATGAATTTAGGGATCTGGGGGTCAATTTTGAGTCAAACATGAGCTTTCATAAACATCTTTATAGTATTGTAAATAAGGCATATAAAATATTAGGTTTTATTATACGTAATTCTAGGGACTTTGATATTGACACAATTATAAGGCTCTACAATGCCATTGTAAGACCAAATCTAGAATATGCATCAGTCATATGGTCCCCAACAACAGCTTTTAAAATGGATTTAATTGAAAAGGTTCAAAAGCGTTTTTTAAGATATCTTTATTTCAGAAAATTTAGAGTGTACCCTTATATGATCTCATATTATTCAATGCTAAGGTATTTCAAGGGAATTCTGCTAGATCCCTTCTGCTAGAAGGGATCGGCAGTCTGTGATGTTCATATCGTTGTCGACACAAGAAAACCGCGTAACTCCAATTTTTACTTAAAATGAGATTTTACCGCCATCCATTAGCCAATCGCCTATTATAGGCATCCGACAAATAATACGTCATTTAAATGTAGATTTCTAATTTTAAAATGTATACTAGAAAAGCAGTTACACGTTCTTCTAATGTTACATGTTACTGTTTTTAGGCTCTCCTGAAAAATTAAGGAAAATGGAGTTACGAGTTTTTCTTGTGTTGACGACGATATATAATATTGTAAATAATTTTAAGTATAAAAGCTGTGGAATGGTGAATTTTGTACATTTTAAGATACCAAAGATTAGGCTGAGAACTATAAATAGGAAACCTTTTTTGTATGGAACAGTTTATCTCCTATCAATAATATGCTCAGAGTTTGTAATGAATTTTTAGACCAGCATCCAGAACTGGATTTTTTCGATGCAAGTTGTAAAGATATTCAGAAACTTCTGGTGGGCTGGGATAATTTTCAGATGCAATTAGAAGTTATATAACATATAGATCTATATCATATATGTGTATATATATATATATATATATATATATATATATATATATATATATATATATATATACAGGGTGGTTCATCTTATTCGCCTCGGTGTCTGTACGGAAAACCACTTGATATTTTAAAAAAATTTCTTCACAGAAATATACAGGGCCATTAATACTACAATCTAAAAATAATGTGAATTATACAGGGTGCTCCAAAAAAGACTGGCATATCAAAGTTATCGTTTTTCTTATGGAATGCCCTATATCTGATGACAGTATTGAATTGACCTTGAAAAATAAGCTATACTTTCATAAGGGTTCCCTATACCTAAATACAGGGTATTTTGATTTATTTCCATTTTTATAAAAATGTAAGGTTTTAGAAAAAAATAAATATCTACGAATCTAAGAATCAGTAACAAATTCTTTTTTGGATCTTAATAACTGACTATTTACAATACTTAAGCAGATGCTTATTGCAACAAAGTTTCTTACAGGGTGGTCAAAATATGAGATTTTTCGATTGACAAATTCAAGCTGTAATAACTTACTTATTTTAAATGGAACACCCTGTATCTTACTAGTCTATCGCGTAGAAAATATACTTAGCTTTCAATTTGTATTAGGGTTTCCTATACCTATCTTTTTACAGGGTTGTCAAAATATTAGATTGTTCTATTAACAAATTCAAGCTGTAATAACTTACTTATTTTAAATGGAACACCCTGTATCTTACCAGTCTGTCGCGTAGAAAATTTATTTAGCTTTCAATTCTTATTAGGGTTTCCTATATCTATCTCCATATGTTAAATATTTTAAAGATTTCCTAATTTGTACACCACTTTTTGTTTGAATCTTTGAATCGCATTTACAAACAATTAAATGCAATGGCTACTATGACGATAACGAGCCTATTGTACAAAAATATGTAAAAATGGGTATTTACAGAATAACATGGAAAAATATATTTACAGGATAACATGTATATTGAGAATGTTTACATGGAATTGAAGAGATTTTAAATATCTTCCATTATAAAGAATAGAATATCGAGTATTTCATTTAAAATAAGAACAATCTGTGTGATTAAATGACAAAAATGTGAATTTTATTAACGAAAGTATCTTGACTAAGATATTTAAGTATATTTCCGGTGTTTGTGATGTGTTGTACATAACCACGACATAGGTACTTAATTCTACGTTTTAAAGCTTACAAATTAGGAAATCTTTAAATATTTAAGAAAAGAAGGGAGATAGGTATAGGCAACCCTAATAAGAATTGAAAGCTAAGTAAGTTTTCTACGCAATAGAATAGTAAGATACAGGGTGTTCCATTTAAAATAATTAAGTTATTACAGCTTGAATTTGTTAATAGAACAATCTAATATTTTGACCACCCTGTAAAAGATAGGTATAGGAAACCCTAATATAAATTGAAAGCTACGTAAATTTTCTACGCGATAGACTAGTAAGATAGAGGGTGTTCTATTTAAAATCAGTAAGTTATTACAGCTTGAATTTGTTAATAGAACAATCTCATATTTTGACCACCCTGTAAGAAATTTTGTTGAAGTAAGCATCTGTTTAAGTATGCTAAATAGTTTATTATTAAGATCCAAGAAAGAATTTGTTACTGATTCTTAGATTCGTAGATATTTATTTTTTTCCAAAACCTTACATTTTCATAAAAATCGAAATAAATCAAAACACCCTGTATTTAGGTATAGGGAACCCTTATGAAAGTATAGTTTATTTTTTAAGGTCAATTCAGTAATGTCATCAGATAAAGGGCATTCCATAAGAAAAAATATAACTTTGATATACCAATCTTTTTTGGAGCACCCTGTATAATTCACATTATTTTTACATTGTAGTATTAAAGGCCCTGTATATTTCTGTGAGGAATTTTTTTTAAAATATCAAGTGGTTTTCCGTACAGAGACCGAGGCGAATAAGATGAACCACCCTGTATATATATGTATTTTCTTTTGTTATTGTTAGTCTGTTGTTTTGTTTGTTAGTTTGTAAGTTGCCATCACCTGTGATTACCATTGTAACATTTTTTTTTGTTTATTACTGGTGTTTGTGATGTGTACCAATAAATAAATAAATAAATAAATAAATAATCTTAATATAATATGAATCTATATTAACTTATTAATTTAATAATGCACCAAAAAACTGCTAACACTCCTTATTTTTGTTCAGTGGCGTGCAGACAATCCTGGTCCTTCGCCTGGATACAAATTCTTAAAAAATTTATATAGACTGATCTTTCCGTTTATTGTCCTGAATTGATAGCCTAGTCGATAGTAGTCAGTTTTTGCTACCACATGGCGAGAAAACCCAAAATTAATGAAAAAGTGACATTCCTTGTTTTTCCCCCGTATTCTTCCCCTGTTTGTCGAAGAAATTCAGGGAAACATCAGAAATAAAATTGAAAAGGCAAAATAGAGATGCAAGGAAATAAAAGATCTGGATGAAAAGTATGATTATAAGCTTTTTTTTCACAAAAAAATCAAAGAAATTACTAGAATCTAAAAATAGCAAAAAACGAATATCCTTAAAATTGATAAAAGGGATACCTATTATGGTAGGGGAGCAAAGTATGCTAAATGTGCAGTCACTCGAGCGCTTTGGGGACCTATTGGGTTGTGAAGAGTAGGTCCTAAAACCAAAAAAAGTTAAGTAAAATTTTCCATCTAAGCGGGCGCTTGCCATTTTTTAATTTAATTTTCCATTTCCATTAATTGTTTTTTCCGAATATAGCGCCATCTATCCATAATTCGAAAAAATGTTTCAAATAAAAGTTGCTTATATTTATGCAGAGAATTCAAATATGCAATAAAAAATGGGGGCTCCCATTTAAGCTTTTAAAGTAACCCCCCACCCCACCTCCGTGGGAGGTCGCGTTTGGTACCATTCGATATATTTTTCAAAAATATTAAATAAGTGTATTTTGCAGTTTTTCGATCTGATGTTTATTTTACTAAATATCGCGGGATTTGTATTTAAAATTTAAAATTTACCCCCCACCCCTCTCTACGAGGGGTCGTGTTTGGTATCTATCGATAGATTTTTGAAAAATATTGAAGTGTAGTTTTTAGTTTTTCGATCTAACTTTCATTTCGCGAAATATTCGCCTTTTTCTTGTGAAACTTTGTGACTCACCAATTCCCTTACGCCCCGCTCAAATCGTCAGATTTTTTAAATATACACTGTTTTGCATGTACTTAACTTACCTTATCTTAATCTGACAATTTCGAGTATTTTTAAGGATATATTTTATTTTTCGGGCCCCCCTAAACGAACTCCCCTGTGTTAAGAGCCAATATATGGCAGAGGTACATCTGCAGGGTACCACGTTTCTCCCCATATGATAATCTGACGCGCTCGAGTAACTGCAAAAATCCCCGCTTGGGCTCCCCTACCATTACTACTTTGTGAAGGAGAGATTGTGTCACTGGATCAATGACATTCAACGACTATTTAATGATAAAAGTCTGTCATTAGAAACCACAGAGGATAATAGGTCACCAATATTACGAGAAATCATCTATGGCATGACAAACACAAAACATACAAAGCTACTATACCAGATGATATGCCCATGGAATTATTAAAACTTATTAATGAATAATGAATGTATTATTGATGTAACGGCTGAACTCTTTAATCAATATATCAGAGTGCCACAATCCCTAAACAATGCTGCAATCGACCTTTGTAGCAGAATTCCCAAAGAGTCTAGGGCAAAAACCTGCTCAGATCACAGACTAATAGCTATAAGAAGTCATACACTTAAATCATTTTTGAAAATAGTACACATCATAAAATTGTTAAGACTCTTGAATATGAAATTAGTGACACATAAGACTTAATGTTGCTTTAAAAATGGTATGGGCACAAAAGCTTCTTTATGCGGCTTAATAAAAATTTAGGATTTAGCAGGTTTTGATTCTGATGGGCCCGAGTATAAAAACGCTAATAGAGAAAGTAGTAAAAGTAGTGGAGTATAATTAATAAACCTCTAATGCTAACATTTATCGATTTTCACAAAGCCTTTGACAAAATTGAGCTGAGCAAAATACTTCAGGCTCTTAAAGAAAGCAGGCTAGATTATAGGTATACACAATTATTATAAAAAATATATACCTATAGACAACAACCACTCTGTCAAATTACATACTACTGAATAGTAACCGCATAAAAATAGAGTGATTAGACGGGATTGGAAACACGATGAAGATTCATATGTTCAGCAGTGGACTTTTCAGGCTGGATGATGACGTTATACCTATAAACTTCTGAAAAGGGTAAAAAAGCAGCAATAGAAGTAAATGGACTACAAGGGCACCAATTAGAAGACATGGATTCAAAACAAGCAACGTGATAATTAAACAATTTTGTACTTTTCCGTGCGAATGTTGGTTCTAATTATATTCCTAAATGCAAACAGGAAATATACAAAATACAAACATAAAACGAACAATATAGTCCAGTCCAAGCTTAAAATAGGACAAAACCTCGCAATTTTTACAGAATGGATCGATTTGCTTGAAAATTTAAGAATAAGTAGTGAATAATCCAAGGATCAAAATTTATATCATGCCGAAAGGCGCTTTTATCATGGGGGTGGTTGCTACCCCACCTCGGGGGTGGAAATATTTTATTATATTTTAATTGCAAAAGTTGGTAAAACCGTTCATTCTAAGCAAAAAACATTCTATACATTGTTTTGATAAAATTGATAGTTTCGATTTATTCGCTATCGAACGTGTTAGTTTTATATCGAAAAAATCAATGTTTTTAATAAGTTTTCTGCTAATAACTCCAAAAGTTTTCGTTTTATCAAAACAACTTTACTTAACAAAAATGTACCCTACAAAAAAATAAACAAAACCGTTTCTTTAAATTTTCTTTAAGACCAATAGTAATCGAGCTATACTTTATTATATGTTGGCTCTTCTTCTTCAAATGCTAAATATTGTAGTTTCAAAGTCAAAAGACGGGAAAACTATGCATTTTTCGAGGACAACTTGTTTAAGCTAATTTAAAGTACCTACATAAAAATATCTATCTCCAGAAATAAAAGAAAATTCTCTAGCTCAAAAATTAAGTGACTTATAATGAATAGAATGTCAGTCCCTATTTTTTTTTTAGCGAAAAAGTGATCGCAAGCAACCCCCTAATCACCACCCTAATTAAAATTAGTCATTGACCTTATTTGGTCTTCTTTATTTATAGTAGGGGAGGAAAGTATGCTAAATGTGCAGTCACTCGAGCGCTTTGGGGACATATTGGGTTGTGAAGAGTAGGTTCTAAAACCAAAAAAAGTTAAGTAAAGTTTTCCATTTTAGTGAGGACTTTCCATTTTTAATTTAATTTTCCATTTCCAACAATCATTTTTTCCGATTATAGCGCCATTTATCCATAATACGAAAAAATGTTTCAAATAAAAGTTGCTTATTTTTACGTAAGGAATTCGAATCTGCAATAAAAAATGGGGGTCCTATTTAAAATTTTAAAGTAACCTCCCACCCCACCTTCCTGGGGGGTCGTGTTTGGTGCCATTCGATAGATTTTTCAAACATAATGAATAAGTGTTTTTTTCAATTTTTCGATCTGATCTTCATTTCGCGAAATATCTCGCGATTCGTATTTAAAATTTTAAATTTACCCCCCACCCCTCTCCGTGGGGAGTCGTGTTTGGTATCAGTCGATAGATTTTTGATAAATATTGAGCAAGTATTTTTTATTTTTTAGATCTATCGTTCATTTCGCGAAATATTCGCTTTTTTCTTGTGAAACTTTGTGACTCACCCATTTCCTTACTCCCCGCCCAAATCGTCAGATTTTTGAAATATACACTGTTTTGCATGTACTTAACTTACCTTATCTTAATCTGACAATTTCGAGTTTTTTTATGGACAGTTTTTTTTTTCGGCCTCCCCTTACCGAACTCCCCTGTGTTTAGAGCCAATATATGGTAGAGGTACATCTACATGGTACCAGGTTTCTCCCCATATGATAATCTGACGCGCTCGAGTTATTGCAAAAATTCCCGCTTGGGCTCCCCTACCATTATGTATTATTCATAGATTCTAGAAGTTTGACCGGCTTAGAATGATTAGTTTAAAAAAAAATGGAGTTAAAACGAATAACGAATTTTTGTAGTTTAAAAAAAATGGCCTTTTCTTCAGAATAACAAGATTAGCATCAGAGATACGAAAAAATGTTTAAATATGACATTGTAGCTTATTTCATTCCCAAGAACCTGGTTTGCAAAAAATTTTTCTATGACAAAAATTGAATGAGCTATTGACAATAATAACATGCAAAAACCACCTTTACCAACCCTTTCAAAGTCACCTCTTTTTGCGACTGAGGATTTTAAAAAGATTTAATATTAATAGGATTATAGATCTTATAAAACCCTACAAAATTATTTTTTACCAAACTTTCTAAGATAAAAAATAAAAAAGTTACGGTTAAAAAATCAATATATTTTTTTGAAGAAAAAAGGAGAAATCCAATTGGAAGCATAATAATGTAAGTTAGCGGTGTTTTTAGTCAATGGCCTTATTCATTTTTATTTATTTATGTATTATTAATAGATTCTAGAAGTTTAACTGACTAGAATGATTAGTTTTAAAAAATCTGGAGTTAAAAGCGAATAACGAATTTTTGTAGTTTGGTAAAAAATGCCATTTTCTTCAGAACAGAAAGATTAGCATCAGAGATACGAAAAAATGTTTCAATATAAAATTGTAGGTCATTTTATTCTCAAGAACTTGGTTTGAAAAAATTTTTTCTACAGCAAAAATTGAGTGAATCGTAAATGAGTAGGTAATCGATCCATTCTGTAAAAATTGCGAGGTGAAAAGCTTCAGTTCCTGGCCTAATAATTATAAATTGCGTATAGGTACCTACTTAATATCTAAAAGTAAAAAAGTTATTCATATCGGAACTAAACTAAAATCACAATAAAGATGCACTAGAAATAAACAAATGAACACACGTTGAATGTTACGAGTAACACTCCCGAATCATGATTTACAATGGGCATTGTAAATCATGATTAGGGATTTACAATGTAAGTAAGTAGGTACCTGTATATTATACATTGTAAGTTATGATTTGGGAATGCTCCTCGTAACATTCAAGGTGTTTTGATTTGTTTATTTCTAGTGCATCTTTATTATGATTGTACACTAAACACAACGAAGATGCACTAGCTAGAAATAAACAAAACAAGACACGTTAACTGTTACTAGGATCACTCCCGAATCATGATTTACAATGTATAGGTATACATTGTAAATCCCAAATTATGATTTACAAAGTTTATACATTATAAATCATGATTTGGAAGTGCTCCTTGTACCATTCAACGTGCCTTAGTTTATTTCGTGTGCCTTTTTATTGTGATTTTAGTATAGTATAGTATAGAATACAGAATACCTATAAAAAGTCAACAACAATCCAGTACCTAACTAAAACGGTATTTATAAGTTATTGATGGCAAAAATTAACACCAACTTCTTTCAAAACAAAAACCATTCTTTATTAGTATGCAAGAAGATACAGTGTGCTTAATTCTCACACTATATGCCGCTAGACACCTTTTACATCGGACAACTACATGACTAAATCATGAAGAAAACTTTCACCAACCTGGATTCCCAATGAAATCCTCACGTTCCAGGAGCGTAGTCGGCGCCGTATATCCATAGGCTGGTAACCATGGGTTATTTCCAGCGTTCAAATCCACAGGTTGTCCCGGCCAATCGCTGAAGGCGATCTCTTCCATCTTTGCGACATTCACGACACTTTCAAAGGTTCATTTAACCCGAGAAACACTTTCTTTCGGAACGTAAACGACACGCACTACCAGATTTTACCGATGAACTATCTCACCTACATTTTTAAATGTCTACGTCGCGAAATTATCAGTCCACTTAATCCGATTTAATCAGTTTTAAAACGCGAATTTTATCGAAATTGGAAACTTTTTTCACACACTCCTCGTTTTCTGACACGAACTTTCAACTTTTTGATGGATTTCTGTCAGTAAATCGTGATTGCACCCCCGGTTTTTGTTACCTGTCTCTGCCATCACACCTTTAACAGCTTGTTTATTTGTATCGAAAGGCGATTGTTCGTTTGCTATGGCAACGACAGAACGAAGACCAAGATTCCGTGACAATAAAAAACAATGAACAAGTTGCTGTGGTAGCGGACGTGTAGTCGCCGACACGTGACTCTCTCGACCAATAGGAGGCTCGTGTTCGGTGTGGAGTATACGGCGATGCACTTCACATGTTTTCGAACTGGAAGGCAACATTACAATGGCCAGGTTGGATGGTTAAGTTTGAGAAACGTGTAGTGTAGCATTTAACGGTAGATCTAGAAATGTGTAGATATACAGGACGATACAAATAATGATTTATATTCAGTTAATGAACTTTTCTTAAATTAATCAAAATTCCCACAAATATTCTGTAACTTTCAATGTAGGTAACTAACTGTACGAGGGTTGCACTATATGTTTCTTAGTGTAACTTTACTTTACTTTTTATAGGTAATTATTTGAATAGATGTATGAACGACATAGGGTAATGGATCCAAATATGAGACCCTTTTTTTAAAACTCTTGGTAATCGTAAAGTTTATGGATTAAAGAAGTCTTAAATTAGATACATGTCAGATAATAGGGAACTTGCACATTTTTTTTATTACATAATAATGTTCAGTTTTGTATAAAAATGAGATTTCCAAAATTTCACGCTTCAAAAACTCATATTAACTTAGAAGTACAGATTTAAAGTCTTCGGTATCTTAAAATAGGTCAAACGGCCCGTGACGTCACTCAGTTTAACTATATGGTTCCGTTTATGGTTATAATTAGGTATATTCTTCTTCTTCTTCTTTAGTTTATTGGCCTCCACCTTTTTTGGTATACCTCGTCGCGGAATAAAGGAAAAATATTTATATTCTATTAACATTTATGGTATGTCATTGTAATAATATATACCAGTTTGTTGACATTGGAGTTTGATATAGTTATTGAAGGAAAGGAAAGAAGGTTTACTACGGAAAATAAAACCATTTTGTAAAAGTACAGTTTTCTATGAATAGTTCAAACGATCAAAACACTTGTAACGTCAAATAAATGTATTTTCTACTGACGTTTATAACGTCTAATTTAAAATTCTGTTTACTTTGTTGGAAAAATGTAAATGTACAACGGAGTGACGTCACGACGCGTTTTAGGCCACCTGTTTTAATTTGAATTTTTAATCGCCTTTGGGGGCCAAACGAAAGACCTACAAAACTTTTTTATCTTTGATACATGTTTTAAATTATGTTCTGTTGTGATTTATAACATTTTTTTCGAATTTAAAAATGTATGCAAGTTCCCTATTATGCTATTATATTGCAACAGGTTCAACATCAAATTTAAACTAATATTTTTTACCAATAAATTAATTTTTTTAAAATGTCAAAATTACCAACTTAAAAAAGGTGTCTTAATATGAGACCATGTGGTATCCTAATATGAGACACCACGTTATATAGGTTAAACAGGTGATACAAATTATTTTAACGCATTGTTCTGGATATAAACTGTATTACATGCTGTAGACATGATTCTATTGTTCTGAAGCTGTTTCTTTGTGGCATATTATGTAATGTTTTTGAAGTTATACTTCTTTATGCGCGATTGAGATTGAGGGTGAATTTATATTGATCTGCGCTCATGCGCACACCGACAGTATGGTATTAGTCGTTATACGGGTTCTGATTGAGTGTTGAAATGATCTGTCAATAATAAATAATTGTTCAATATGAAGGTAAACAAATGTATAATATATTAGTTTTATTGTTGTGAGGACAGAAACAAAAAAGTTTATAATTGTAGTGACATTTAAATAGTTTTTAAAAGCAACAGATACGTAATAATTGTAAATGTATCACAGGTACCTACCTATTTGAACCTACCAAAATACATAGTATGTAATACTTTTATTTACATAATTTGATTACCATCAAAAGTTCTATCAATGTTCACCTAATATATTGTTTTCTTACTCTATGTTTTGTTGTATTTTTTCAATTCTAAATCATTTCAATTCAAAATCAAAATAATTTAATTTAATTCAAAAATGTCAAAAGCTTAATCCGTTTAGTTAGTCGATCTTCGCACATAATGACACATTGCCTCCGTGGCGAAGCGTTTAAGGCGAATGAACCCCAATATACCAACCGCGCTGATAGCTGGTTCGAATCCCAATAAAAACTTTTATTTTTTTTTATACATTTTATGATTGTAAGTATATTTATTATATAATTTTATTTTCAGAAAATACGTATTTAGTTAAAAAATTTTCCGACAATTAAGTTCAGAAATTATTTGTGGCATTTTTAATGTGTTTGTGTGTGTTTTATTCTTTTATTATTTTAATTTTTGGCACTGTTTTAATAAAAATGTTTGAGAAGTAGTAACTATAAATTAGTTTAATATTTAAATAAAATATAAATAAAAAGTATATTAATTTCGTTTAAATCATATAATAGAAGTATAACTTCTTACGTGCGTACAAAGTACACACACACACATTCTTTTTTAAATAAGGCACAATTTAAGTTAAAAATAAGAATTGGAAGTCTAAACGTCAATAAATTTCATTTTTAACTTATATTGAGGCTTATTTCCCAATAAAATAGTAAAAAGACATGATGCTATACTCAAAACATTACAGTACCCTAATATGATATATCTCATATTAGGCACACTTGAGGGTCTCACATTAGGAGCAACCACGTGTGAACTTTTTAGTCCGTGTTTTGAGTTTATGATTGGTTTTTGCGCCACTATAATTGCGTGTTTCTGTAACCAATTTAAGTAGCTATCGACTAATAACTAAGGTGATTTTTTTCTCTCACCTTAAAAATAAAAATTCAGTTTGAGCTACACCGATTAAAAAACTTTTGACTCGCAAAAAACTTAAAAACTTCACTTACTGGTAATACTAAATCACAGACACCCGATTTATTCACAGCCTACTGGAAACACTACCAGAGCTTAGTTTTTACCCCACTCACCAGGCTGCAGCACTTACAAGACTCTAGAAACAGGGGTCTCATATTAGGAACGGGTCTCATAATAGGATCCTTAACCCTACATAAATACATATAGTACGTTGTTTAAAGGTAAAATATTGCAAAACCTCTAATTTTTAAAGAACTGCTTGGATTGACATGAAATTTGGCATACACGTAAGTCAAAGAAAAAAAGTGATATTGTGCCGATGTGTGCTTTTGCCCTAGGGGTGAGTTTCACCCCCTTTTGGGGGTGAAAAATATATGTTCGAAATAAGTCCGGAAATGGATCAAATGTCTAATTCTAAGCAACTTTTGTTCTATAAAGTTTTTTCACTAAGTTAATACTTTTCGAGTTATTTGCGAGTGAATATGTTAATTTTTCTACAAAATAACTACGTTTTCAAACGGTTTTTCGCAAATAACTCAAAAAGTAAGTATTTGGTGGAAAAAAAATTCTTATCAAAAATATTGCACGTAAAAAAATAAAAAACTTGGTGTATATATTAGGTCACTGTATCTAGTAGAAGCAGAGTTATAGCTAATGAAAAATAGGTTCATATTCGTCAAATTCCAAATCGTATATTTTAACGTGCCATAACCAAAAAACGAAGCACTTTTTTGGGGAAAACTCATTTTACCTTTTTTAAAGTGTTTAAAAAAATGCCTATTTTTGTTTTTTAAAAAAATTTTTAGCATCAAAAGTAAAGAAGTTATGCTCAAAATAAAGTTGGTCCCTTTTTTTTTGGTGAGAAATCGGGAAAACCACCCCCTAATTAGAATTTCAAATGAATTTAATTATTATCACTTCACAAGTTTTTTACTCGCGTATGTATTGATTATACGATCTGTAAGTTTCATCGGTTCAAAGTCCTTATTTTTGAAAGAGCTGTAGTTAAAAGGGCTTGAACGAGTCACTTATCACGAGTGAATGCAAATTTAGAAACACCGAATCTTGACCAATTTTTGTCTTAACAGAAAAACAAAAAATACAAAATATTCAGCTCTAACAAACTCTAACAATTTTAAGTTATTTTGAAAAAAAAGCATTTTTTTTCAAAATTAAAATTTTTAAAATTTTACTTTAAAACCAAATTTTTTTCAAAAATAAGCACTTTGAATCGATGAAACTTACAGATCATATAAACACAACATATGTAAGTAAAGTAACTTGTGATGCGGTAACGATTAATTTCATTTAAGTTGCTAATTGGGGGTGATCTTCCTGATTTTTTTTGCCAAAACAAAAGGGACCAACCAGAAATAAAATTTTTTTAAACACTTTAAAAAATTTGTAATGTGTTTTTCCCAAGAATGCTTCATTATTTGGATATTTCACATTGAATTATTCTATTTGGAATTTTTCGAATATGAACCTATTTTTCATTAGCTATAACTCTGCTTCTGCTAGGTATAGGGACCTAATATATACCCCAGTATTTTCACTTTTTATAGGCTATAGTTTTGCTAAGAAGATTTTTTTCGACAAAATGCTTACGTTTTGAGTTATTTGCTAAAAACCGTCTAAAAACGTGGATATTTTGTTGAAAAATGAACATATTCACTTGCAAATAACTCAAAAAGTATTGATTTGGTGAAAAAACTCTATAGAACAAAAGTTGCTTAAACTTAGTCAGTTTATCCATTTCGGAACTTATCTTGAACATATATTTTTTCACCCCTGAGATGGGGTGTAACTCACCCCTAGGGCAAAAGCACACATCGGCACCATATCACTTTTTTTCTTTGGCGCTATGCGTATGCCAAATTTCATGTCAATCCAAGCGGTTCTTTAAAATTTACAGCAAAAACCGTGAAAGAATGGACTAATATCGATAGCTTAGTATGAAAAGCTCGTATGTCATTTTGAAACAAAATGTTAGGTGAAACAAAAACTGAATGTCTGCTATCTTTACGTCTATTTGATTCTGAGCACATTTAGATCGTGACACATAAATTTTTTACATAGGTATATTTTAGGTTAGAGTGTTAGAGTATGCAAAAGTTCAGTTTTTGTCTCTCCTGTAAAATTGTCAGCAGAATGACATACGAGGTTTTAATACTATGCCATCGATATACATAACGGCTTTACTATAGTAATAACATTCGGGGCGTATACACAAAATTTCGCGACAATGTATTTTAAATGCATTCAATTTTTTTCGAATCCTGAGAAAACCAATAAGTATTTTTGGAAAACTTACAAGCAGAATGAAAAACTACATTTTCGAGGGCCAAAGTCCCTTAGAATAACTAAACATGCAGTTTCTTTTTAATGAAATATTTGAAATTAAAAATCACACTAAATTTTCTCTTTTTTTTTCATCCCGGTAACTTATTAAAATAAACATTATAGAAGTTTTCAGGGCCTTTCTGCCCTCGGTAAGAATGCAATCTTTCATTCTGCGTTTAAATTTTTTAAAAATACTTATTAGTTTACTCAGGATTCGAAAAAAATGAATGCATTTAAAACAAATTGGCGCGAAATTTTGCGCCTACACCCTTAAGAAATAATCGTAAAATATTAAAACGTCCATTGAAAATACAACAAAGAAATACAAAACAAAAGAGAAAATCACGACAAAAATAAACAGCAATTTCCTAAGGAAGCAATAAAATTAGTTATTGACAACAAATAAAATGCTTATAAAGAACTATAACAACCTACAGGGTGACTATATACCTTCTTGTCTCAGTATGTACAAGAATATACATAATATAACCACCCCACCGCGGCAAACTTCGAGTACAATACATCGTAAAATGCAGATGAGTAAGCCTTAAGGGTTTAGGCCGGAGATATTCACAATGTTCACAACCAAAGTTCACTTTCATTAACTAGCCTCCAACGGCAACTGCTGGACATAGCCCTCTCACATGGTCTTCCACTTAGACCGACTTTGCACCATTTGAATCCGATTTGTAGTCACTCTTTTCATGTCATCAGTCCATATTGTTGGGGGTCGGTCTCTTTTCAACTTTTATTTCTTCTCTCTGGTAACACTTATTAACATTTATTAAGTAACTCTTTCGTTCATTTCGGATTAGATAGCATTATAATTAGCACTACATTCGTCATTTCTCAAGGGAATTATAATTCGCTCTACTGTTTCTTCTATTAATATGTCAAATCCATTATATTTCTTTGTCTGTTACACGTATTAGGTATGATTTTAGATTTTGTTACTACGTAACCACTTCAAGTTTCAAAAATTTATTGATGAGCAGACTCAGACCGAAAACCTAGAAAAATCTAAACATCCTAGGAAAGAACACTTACAATTTTCTCCAATAAAGATCAAAGAGGAAAATGTAAAGTAGGCCATAAACCACTTCAACATCATCGTTTTATCTTTTTCTGAGACGGCTTACAGATCTTCTTCGTCTGGTCTCTCAAAAAAACTGTCTTTAACACTCTGTTTTCCTCTGATTTTATGACAGGACCCAGGACCTGTTCATCTAATCAGGTTAGCTTTTATGTCTGAGACAATAGAAAAAAATCTTGATAGACATATTAAGGAGGAATCATTGAATTATTCTCTCTATCTCTAACGTTGCAAAATTAATTAAGGTAGCACGCTTTCGGTGGATAGGGCATATAATCAGGCGAAAGAAAGGTGCAAAAGTCAGAAGAGTTCTTAACCCAATAGGGCCAATGAGACCACAAGACAGAGGAATACCGAGACTTACATAGCTACCTGGACAACCTTAAGGATGATTTGAAATCTATTGGATTTTGAGCACGGAGAAGAGTTTGGTAGAGATTAGAATATTGTTCTAAAGAAGGTTGCCACTAACAGCTGTGATGCCACTAATGATGACGATAGGGTTCTGAAATTATTTTATAATTTTTATTTCTATGTTATCACCTATATTTAATGATAATTAACAATGATTTTAATAAATTTATAAATAGTAGATAAATGAATAACTATTTATATGGGAAATAAGCCACAATTATATTATACATTTTAAAGTAGAATACTTTAAAATGATATTGCTAATATTTATGAGTTGCGGTCCTGGGACGACTTTACTGAAAGATAGTTCATTCGATTACATGAAATCAACCCCAACTCAAGAATATCCGTCACAAAAAAAATCATAGCTTGTGATCTGTCTAAAAGACAACCAAATGCAACGATGACAGTAAAATTCTAGCGTTAGAGATTCCATAGTAAATCACGAGGGAAAACCAATTAATTAAATGTAAGACCAAATACTTACGATGTCGGGATAGTATCACGAGATTTTTTCCTGGTTTTCCCTCGTGATTTACTATGGAATCTCTAACGCGAGAATTTTACTGTCATCGTTGCATTTGGTTGTCTTTTTAAAGAGAGATCACATGCTATGATTTTTTTTGTGACGGATATTCTTGAGTTGGGGTTGATTTCATGTAATCGAATGAACTATCTTTCAGTAAAGTCGTCCCAGGAACGCAACTCAAGAATATTAGCAATATCATTTTTAAGTCTTCTACTTTAAAATGTATAATATATGTCTGAATTGCCAATATAAATGAGTCAGATTAAATAAATTATTAGAAGAATTTTTTACTTAGCAACAACATTTTTGTTTAATTTAGTAGTATTTTGTATTTTGACAACGATACCCGATTCGGGCGTCGAAACGTTAATAAAATTATTTTTCAATTTAATAGTGGCTTATTTCCCATATAAGTAGTTAATGATAAAAATGCCACAAGGAAATAGCTTCAGAACAACATTAGTAGATAAATAATAACATATGATATAAATGACAAAATAGCTGATTATAAAAATAAATGAACAAAACTTACAGGACAAAAAACGAAAAACACCAAAAATTTTTTAAATTTTAATTTAATATCCAAAACAGATTCCATTTTTATTTAAATACAGTTGTAAAAATAATATTGTAGTTGTTTTTCGTTCATTTAATATACATTTAAAAAGCAATCAATTATTCACATCACATTCCAAACAAATCGTTAGACATTGTAAATGACCGTTTTTATGATATCTACTCCACTACTAATGTAAAATATAATTTCCCCTTCTATCCACTGAGGCCAAGGAATAATGTTATATTTTTTGATCAAATAAATTTTTCGAATCTCCATTATAATGTGAACCTACTGGTGCGAAGGAAAGTATGAAGCACCGTTTGCTTGGTTATTAACCTAAATTGTTGCTGTAAACAAAATCGACTGCATGCTTGATATTTTTTTCAAAAATGCAGATATTGCTCAGAACAAGTAGAACTTGTTGATAAATACATACAACTTGGACAAGAAATTAGAATTAGCCTAGTATCCCTTGCAAAAAACAATGCTCCAAAACTAAGAATAGCACAAAGAAGGATGGAGCGTTTAATCTCTCTCTCTCTCTTGCCGTTTCCCCATTACTGAGGATCGTGATTTCTTCCAATATTCCTAACAATGTTTCTCCATTGGTCTCTATCTTCAGCTGCTCTAAGAGCTTCGCAGAATGAGTTTCCAGCTGAATTCTTGATTTGGTCGGACCATCTAGTTGGTGATGGTTCTCTTGATCTTCTCCCCGGAACGTCTCCAGAAACAATTAATCTCTCCAAACTGTCGTCACCTCTGCGAACCACGTGACCAAAGAATTGCAGTATTCGTTGCAGATATATTGTGGACAGCCTTTTTTAATCTTGAATTGGTTTAGAATGGAAACGTTTGTCCTATGAGCTGTCCAAGGTGTGCGCAGCATTCTTCTCCAGCACCACATCTCAAAGGCATCAATTTTTTGGTGCTCGCATGCGCGAAGAATCCAAGTCTCTGCTCCATATAGAAATATTGAGAATACAAGGGCATTCACCAGTCTCATCTTGATATTTTGAGAGATAGATCTGTCTTTCCAAACTTTAGTTAGGCGACTCATCGCATTTTTTGCCATACTAATACGTCTCCGAAATTCTGGTTAACAGTTACCATCGTTAGTTATACTAGACCTGAGATAGACAAAGGCGTTTACTATCTGGTATTCTTGTAACATATTAGTCAGTTGAATAGTGTCGAATCTGTCGACCACCATTATTTTTGTCTTAGCTTTATTGATTTTTAAACCAACTTTATTGCTTTCGTACACAACTCTTTGCAGGAGATCAAACATTTTTTGCTCATTTGCTGTTATAAGTGTAGTGTCCTCAGCAAATCTTAAATTGGAGATTTTCCTACTAGCTACTGTTACTCCACCGGCCCATCCTTCTAAAACCATCCTCATCAAGTCAGGTGACAACACGCATCCTTGTCTAGCACCTCTCTCGGTCTTGAATTGGTTTGAGAACTTACGATCTAGTCGTACTGTCGCTATATTGGACTGGTACAGATGTTTAATAAGTGTTACCAGGTGCATTGGTGCGCTCAATTCTATTGAAATTAACCACAAATTTATGCGGCTTACACAATCAAATGCCTTTTGGTAGTCAACGAACCATATAATCATAGGTACTTGAAATTCTCTAGACTTTTCAGTGAGTTGTCTCAGGTTCAGGATTTGTACCCTTGTACCTTTACCCTTTACAAACCCCGCTTGTTCTTGAGGTATTTGGTAATGGTTTTTAATCTGTTTTTGATGACAGCAACAAGATTTTACTAGCATGTGTTATTAGTGACAGTGTGCAGTAGTTTTCACATCTGGTAGTAGTTCCTTTTTTGTGTAGCGGGATATAAATTGAGCTACACCAATCAGATGGCCATTTTCCTGAATTCCAAACAGCGACACAGATAGAGCGATAGGAGCGTTTAATGGTGGGAGTAATAAAAGACAAAATCCCAAATGCAGAAATACGAAACAGAACCAGAATTACAGATGTTAAAGATGTAGAGAAAGCTTACAGCTTGAAATGAAGATGGGCTGGCCACGTGGCAAGGATGAAGGATGGAAGGTGAAAACGCAATTTAACCGATTGGAGACCAAGCATGGATAACCGAAATAGAGGAAGGCTTTATTTATTTATTTAGCGTATGGCTCAATACATGGAATAAATACAATAATAATTGTAAAAAAAACGTAAGTACATAATTCAAAGATACAAACATAAGCTTATATAAAAACGAACATAGACAAAATACAGATAAAATATAAGATAATACAAACAGATAAGGTTATATCTTTAAGTCAAATTGAGCTATCCATTCAAGGCCTGCAGGCGTAGTTTTGAAAAAGTCTTTTGGGTCTCCTCGGTATGCCCTCAATTCACATGTCTCCACTATGTGTTGGATGGTTTGATCTGGAGCGCCACAGTCGCAGCTGGAGGTAGGCTGTTTTCCCCATTTATGTAGGTTGTGTGCGCATACTGCATGTCCCGTTCTAATTCGGTTTAGGCTCTTCCATATGTTTCGTGGCTGGTCTAAGCCATCAGACTTTTGGACTGGGTCAATAAGGTTGGATACTTCAGGTGAGGCTTCCTCAGCCCACAGCGTGCGCCATCTGGAGGTAACATTGAAATCATCTGCTGTTAGCTGTTGGGCTGTTCTTATGGGTGGTTTTCTGGATGGGAGTCGGTTTGCTGCTAAACTCGGGATGTCTTCATGGATTGGTAGTTGCAAGTTGCTATTTACTTTCGAATACTCCGTTATCAAGGCATTTTGGCTTCGTAGAATAGGCGGAGGTATATGGCTAAGGATGGGAAGCCAATATAGTGGAGTAGTCTTGATGCAGCCACTAATCATTCTCATTGCTATATTAAGCTGCGTATCAACTATCTTCACATGACGACTATTTAGCCAGACCGGTGCACAGTACTCTGCCACAGAGTAGACCAAACTTAGCACAGATGTTCGTAGTGTGTCCGCAGATGCGCCCCAGTTGGTACCACAAAGGTTAAGAGGAAGGCTATCTACACGATGACAAGGTGATATCTACCCACTTAAAAAAAATAAGGGACATGATGGTGCGTCTTAATTATAGAGGCATGACTGTACTCAATATAGCATATAAAGTATTGTCCAACGTATTATACAAAAGTGTACTCCCCCAAGCCGAACGAATGGTGCGATGATATCAGTGCAGCTTCCGATCCAATAAATCATCAATGGACCAAATCTTTACAGTAAGGCAGATTCTTCAAAAAACTTTAGAATTCGGCGTTGACATCCACAACATATTGATGGATGTTAAAGCTGCATAGGATTCAGTTTAAGCAAAACTAAGCTAATGTCGAACAAACATAATCAACCAACGATAACCATCCAAGGAACAAAAGTGGAACATGTGCAAGAATATAATATATATCTGGATCAGAATATCAAGGTAAACAAAGAAAACCAAACTAGCGAAATAAGCAGACGAGTAAGAATGGAAGGAGCCGCATTCGGAAAACTCTCATACATACTGAAAGACAAAAAGATAACACAAAGCCTTCGAACCACATTGTTCGATTCTTGTATCCTTCTCGTTCTTACTTACCGAGCTTCAACTTGGACATTCACAAAAATGAACATGGACATTATTCGAAAAATTCGGCGAGCTATGGAACGACAGATGCTTGGTATCTCACTCATAGATCGGCAAACAAACGAAACAACCCGGAACAAAACAAAAGTAAGGGACGTCGTGGAACAAGCAGCTAAATTAAAATGGAAATGGGCTGGACACAACGAACGTCTCGAAAATGGTAGATGGAACAAATAAGTTGGAAACTGGCGACCGTACGCAGCGAAGAGACCATGACCTCAAATGCGGTGGAGCGACGACATCAAAAAAGTCACAGGACCAATATGGAAGTGCGTCAAACGCCAAATACAATAGGGATGAATGGAAGTTTAAAATACTTTATTCAAAATACTTTATTATTCTTTATTCAAAATGCATAAACGACAAAATAGCTGATTAAAACATTAATAAAAAAACTTATTTTACAGGACGAAAAACACCAAAAAAATATTAAATTTTAGTTCAAAAGGCAAGAGATTTTATTTTCATTTAAATACAGTCATAAAAATTATAATGTAGTTTTTTTTTTTTCGTTCATTTAATATACATTTAAAAAGCAATAATTTATTCAAATCACATTTGAAACAAATCGTTAGATACTTCAAATGACCGTTTTTATACTACTCCACTACTCCACTAACCACTACTAACATAAAGTATACATTTCCCCTTCTATAAGGTGACGCCAAGAAATGATCAATTGAATTTTTTGAATCTCCTTGTATAATGTGAACCTACTGGTGCGAAGGAAAGTATGAGGCACCGTTTGCTTGGTTATTAACCTAAATTGTTGCTGTAAACAAAATTGACTGCATGCTTGATATTTTTTTCGAAGATGCAGATATTACTGGGCTGACAAGGAAGTCCTTTAAAACTAGAACTGGCGATTTGGAATTCTTGTGGTGAGTGCCAATTGCCGCCAACAAGGTGGATGATGTCTTAGAATAACTTTGTTATGGTCGTACATAAACTCAAATGGGTGATTTATTATTAGAGAAGTTCAAAGCTATTTCTATTGAATTGTATTCTTAGTATGCATGTAAGTTCTCGTCTATTTGGGACAAATATGTCATCGACATAAATACTCATATCAACGATTTCAGTCGAGTAAAATAGTTACAAAATATATTTGAACCAGTGTAAACAAAAACGTTTCAAGTCATGAAAATGAAAACCACTTTTGCGGAAAACTGGAAAAACTATACATATAAATCTGTATTCACATCCTCAGAATCTAGTGTTTCCTCCTATTGGATGTCATTTTCATCTACTTCAGCATTAAAATTATCAGCTGTTTGAGACTATCAGGTATATAGGGCAATGGAATCTGCTCATGACACATAATCTCGAAGGGCGATCAAAATTGTGATTGGTGATCTAATGCCAAAATTGGTATAGTGCACATCGGGTCACAGCGTAGTAACATATGGTTCTGAATGAAACATAGGTAATAACCAGTGCCGGTTTAACCTAACTTCGGGCCCTGGGCGCTAGAGGTTTAGGGGCCCCATTCATTGCTATTCGTTGTCAGTTTTTAACAAGAAAACACATGCATTAACTATAAAGGTTTATCGTAAAATCCATAAAATAATTTTTTAAACAAGCAAGAAGAATAGCAAACGTAAAAAATAATCCCGGGCCGACGTAGCTCAGGCGGTAGTATGCTTGATTCGCGTGCTGGTAGGCCGGGGTTCAAATCCCAGCGTCGGCAAGAACAACTAGACATTTTTAAAATGTCTATAGACCCCAGGTCGACTCAGCCTAAATAAAATGAGTACCTTGGGTAAAACCAGGGGTAATAATAGGCGGTTGAAGCGTAGCACTGGCCCTGTTATCTTCCTTGTGTACCGTAGGCCTAAATATAGCAAACTACCCTGCTACAATCCCAAGCCCGGCCAGCGGTATAAAACGGGAGACTATTATTATAAAAAATAATCCAAAAAATACATTTAAAAACATAAATCAGAAACAGAAAGTTTCACAAAACAACACATGGCAAACAAAAAACATACTCTTAAAAATACATAAAGACAAAAATTAGATCACTTTTCTTCTTGACTTGGCATTTGCAAACTGCCATATAATATTATCACAATTCAGTTTCTCCAGTTCTTCATTCTCTATATACAATAGTGATAATGCGTCTAGGTTTTCATGGCCCAAATTTGACCTTAAATATGTTTTTATTCTTTTTAAAGCCGAAAAAGACCGCTCGCTTGACGCATTAGAAATTAGTATCGTCAAATAAATTTGCCTTTACATCCTGGATGACATCAAATTTTTCATAAAATGTTGTTTATTTAAATTTTGGCATAACGTTACAAACTGGGTAATTTCATTATGCAAGTTCTCTTTGGTTTCATCAACATCTTTTTTATATTTCTCGCATAAAGTTTTAACTGACGTCTTGACTTCTTCTTTATCTAGCTTAAAAGCTGAAAGCACTAAAATGTAACATCTAAAAGCTGATGTTACATCCTTGTAGCATTCAATTCTCTTTAAAAAATCTTGAGTAATATTGTCACATATAACATTAAATACTTCAATTCTGAATATCTCTTGCCCCTTTAATATGATTTGACTTTCACCTGATTCTTCGAAAACTGTTTTTATTTTTTTTTCTCCTTTGAAGGTCAGTTGTAGAGTAGATTTTTGAGATATCCTCGCCTTCGCAAAATAAAGTTTTCGCTTCTTGTTCAATTTCGCTATACTTATTTCTTACGTCTCCAACAAAGCTCAAAAGAGATGCCACTAATTCTACCCCAATTGACACCTTCTACGTCTAAGTCCATAGTTTCTAACGTTTTGCTTGTTGCATTCACTCGTTCCAAAATTCTTGCCCAAATCAGTGTCAACAGAGCTGTCTCAAAGGTATCCATTTTATTGTACAGTGTCTTGGCTTCACTTCTATCTGATGATTTTTCATCTCTATTATTGCTTAACTAGAAAAACTATGTTTGATGGATCCGTAGTTTTTAAATACTTAATGCAGTTACAACGTCAAATCCGGGCGAACCATCTAGTTTCAATTAATCTTTTTACACAACATTTGCCGCTTTCTTTCAGTAAATTTCACCTTTGAGGAGAAGCCGAAAAAAACTTGTAGATAGTTTGAACAGTTCTGAAATAACTAGTTGCTTCCAAGCTTTATTCACATGCAAAATTCACTACAATTCGAGACATCTTTCTGACAACTTTCTGTAGTTTTTGGAAAAGGTCCCCGCCACAAACATTGACACGGGGCCCCTGTGGGGCTAGGCTACGCCACTGTGTATGTGCGTGAAGAAATGTAACAATAGAACATAGGCGTTTGCATTGTATTGGCGTATCTGCGCATGAGATTATTTTCAGAAATTATGTAGATTATTTAGCGACTTTATTTTTTTATAATTAACCTTTAACTACACGCGCTGGCGTACTTTGTACGCCAGATATAAGAATTCTACTGGAAATATATTTAAAAATTTAATTTTTGACCTTGCTTATTTTTCTAACCTATCACTGGAATGTGCTTTACAATTTGGTTTTAGTTTCGTTATAATCGGCGTTCTGGAAAGATCGTAATTTACATTTTATTATTTGTGTTTCCGGTGGTGGACAATATACCCCAGGATTATTATTACTATAAGTCGTAATAAAAGTACATATTTTAATTGTTTTTTAGTCATTATGGCAAAAAATATATTTTTCTTTGTAAACAATACTTTTTCTCCTGTAAAAAATCACATTTAAAAAAAAATTTAATAGTAATTTTATTTATCATGGAATCCAGTTATTCCATGATTCCAGGTATAAATCCCAATTGGCTTACTGAAAAGGAACTCCAAGTATTCACTGATGCCGAATAAGGTTTATAACAAACAACTAAGTGTATTTTTTCAAAAAAAAAAAAATTAAACAAATCCGCTGTTTTTAAGTGTATTTTCTTGTGGCGTACAAAGTACGTCACGCGTGTAGTTATGTTATAACTTGATGCGCGGGTAGTTAAAGGTTAAGAGAAACGGGCCCTTTCGGGTCCCTCCGGGGCTCGGGTTCCTGGGCGCCCGCCCCATGAGCCCAGTGGATAAACCGGCACTGGTAATAACAAAAAAGATGAAGCTCAACTCAGCACATTCGAGAGAAAGATACTGAGAGAAGTATATGGCCTGGTGAAAGAGGAAGATAGCACATAAAGTCAGGAGAAACGACGAGGTTAATGAATTGAATGGAGTGTATGATATTCTAAGATGTGTAAAAAGTCGGAGACTGTCATGGCTGGGGCATGTCCAAAAGATGCAAAACAGCAAAAAAATATTACAGTGTAAGCCAATAGGAAGACGAAAACAAGTAAGGCCCAGAACGAGACGGTTGGATGACGTGGAGGACGACTTAAAAACGATGAATATAAGACAATGGAGTAGAAGGACAGAAGAGAGATCTGAATGGAAGGACAGAGCCAGACAGGCAAAGACCCATTCAAGGTTATAATGCCAAAAGAAGAAGAAGGTGTCACAGCGTCTATAAATGACACCCTTAAATAATTGTCCTTGAAGGCTATCCTTTAATGAGTACTGCTTGATTCAACGCTAAATGCGAGCAAGTCATAAGAACGAAGAATCATGCATACAGGTTTATGCAACAAAGCAAAACATGAACCTCTTGTTCATTGTTGTAAGGAGCTTGAAAGAGATGAGAAAGGGATCCATAAGAGAAATAAAAGGAAGTTAGAGACAAAAATAAAAGAAATTTTATATAGAAAGATCAATAGTACAAGAATACAAATTTAAAACTAGATTAAGGATGCGGAGAAAGAAGGAAAGGTAATATCTAATAAGAAAAAATTCTTTAACAATTGGACTACAATGGAATATATTACTGGAATACATATTTAACCTGCAAATGAAAAGACGAGTACTAGAGCAAATGAATGCAAGACCTACACTATTGTCGAAACTAGAGGGAACTAGAAGATGAGATAGCGGATAGACCAAAAAGGAGATAAATGGATGGTGTAGATAAGGATGCCAGAAAAAACGTTGTAGCACACTAGCACCAAATTGTCAAGAATAGGATTCTTCTTCTTCTTCTTTTTGTATAGACACGACTCTGTCTGTTTTTTCAATGTGCCTCTAGTAAGTTATCGTTTTCGTGGTCTTCCCACTGATCGTCTTCCTATTGGGGAACCGTCTCTCGCTGTCCTTACTACTCTATTTCTTGTCATTCGGCTTATGTGGTCATTCCATTCTATTCTTCTGTTTCTTACCTAATTATTAATATTGCCCACCTTGCATCTCCATCGTATGTCTGTACTTCTAGCTCGGTACTATTGAGTCTTACCATCAATTTTTCTGAGGGTTTCATCTCCGCTGTTTCGAGCAATCTTTTTGTCCTCTCTGTATCGGGTCGTGTTTCTTCCGCGTATGTCATTATTGGTCTGATGACTGTTTTGTAAATTCTGCCTTTCATTTCTTTTCCGATATGTTTATTTCTCCATATTGTGTCATTCAGGAAACCTACAGCTCTGATTGCTCTATTCACTTGATCTTCCACTTCTGTTTCGAGCCTTCCGTAGCTAGATAGTGTGATGCCTAGATACTTAAACTTCATCACTTGTTCTACTGACCCTACAGCTCCAATTTACATTTTATTGGATTTGCTGTTATAACCATGCATTTTGTTTTTTGGGGAAATTAACATGTTAAATTTTCTGGCGGTTATGTTAAATTGGTGCAGCATACGTTGCAAATCATCTTCACTTTGAGAGATTAGTATTGCATCGTCTGCATAGCAAAGAATAGGGTTGAATAGAAAAATAATCTGAGGAAACTCGAAGGCCAATTAGAGCCTTAGCATCAATGATAATAATATGATTGTGATGAATCCCTCAGAGTCGTACAATATCGTACACAGTTTTAACATTTTAGGTGCGTATTTTCATCTCATTAGAAAATTTATTTATGATATTTAGCTTATCAAGAGGTTATTGGTATCTGGGTCCCGTAATCGGGCCATTGTATTTTTCAACCATTATCATGATTTTTTCTGTTGGAAAATAGTCCAACTACTATGGTTAATCTGATTTTCCGGTTTCTTTCAAGTTCCCAAGATGTTTCTTCAGCCAGTCGCCCTGACTTGGATGGAGACCAGATGCTGTCAAAAGTCACTTCTCTGAAATCAAACGCTATCTGCCAATCTAGGTCTGCCTTGTATATTTCATTTCTCCGGTACCACCTATTTGGGAAGCGTTTCCCTTTTGCACCATCTGGGTTTTCTTTATTACTTTAAATGGAAACCCATGTGATCAATCTGTAGGGTTATAGCAAGGCTGAAGTAATTATTAAAAGTTCTTAGTTGTCTCTATATTTATGTTTGCAATAACAGTGTATAACATTTAATTATTTGCTGTTTATATTTGTCCGTTTACAAAAGGAAATTTTAATACAATCGAAATGATGTACGTTGTATAATTTAAATCAGCCAATATACCATCTGATAGTGACCCCTTAGTAGTACTTGATATATGATCACAATACGGGTCTAGGAACAGTTTTATTATAAGAAAGCCTGATTGGGCTGAACTAGCGTATATTAATCTTGACCCACGCAATTTCTCTGGATCTAATTTGTTCAGAATACACTAACCCAGATAATAATCAATTTGAATATGGGTACCGTTACTAATAAATAGCATCGTAACTTACGGTTAGATTCGAATAAAAAAATTATGTTTTAGATATGCTACATTATTTGCGTGGGCAAAATTTCATATTTTATGATCTTTATGAGTTCGATCAGCCAATGCTTGAAAAATTGTTAATTTGTTATAATGAATTATAGACTGGGTCACTATTTCCTAAATTTTCACGAATATTAATAATAAAATCACAGCAATCTTGGATAGTAGCGTTGATTGAATACCCCAATGGGGGTATTCAATGAAAGACATTTGGAAAGTACCAACATCAATTGAGACTTTCAATTATTGACTGATTTATTCTGATTTATGAGTTGTAGGAGTTTGTGATTTCTTGGAGTATTTTTCTTTATTGTTTTTGTTTAGTACTACATATTTATTATTTAACCTAAGTCTACAATATTCAAAATTTAAAGTGTTATTTTATGGAAAAAAAAGTAGAAAAAAAAACAAAAAAGAGATAGGAAATAGATTTCCTTGTATTCATTTTCTCTTTATAAATACCTTGTTTGTAATACGTTTAATTGCTTTCCCGTAAAGAATCCTCTAAAGAAGATTACAATATAAGGTTTAGAGAAACGATAGAGAAAAGTTTCAATAAGAAAACAAGCAAAGACATCAGCATGTGTATCTCAGGAAGGGATATCATCTGGAGGAATAAGGAAATGAGATGAAATGGGAAAGTACGTAAATATAAATCATGTGCCAGAACAAGAATGACATACATACATATGCGATAGAAACAAGAACAGATAGGACCAAAACAAAAATAATATTTAAAGCGTAAAGCCGGCCTCAAACGACTCGTGTACTTCGCAAGTACAGAATTATTCGCCTACTTGGAAAGTATACAAGTTTGCGATTGCAATGACAAACAGGGCACTCACACGACGTGTACAATTTACAAGTACGCGAGCGTAAACATTTGGCTTAACGACCTTGACAAATGATTCAGTGGTGTGATTGTGTGATTACTAATAAATAGACCAGGGACATTTAGGAAAAAATAAGTCGATATTTAAATACAGCAAGTAGAAAGTTACAACTTTTTTCATTGTGTTCAGGATGACACCAGTAAAAAAGTCAACAATAGAAAAATGGCTGGAAATGCATAGTTGCATTTTAAAGTGCATGATATACATCCAAAAGTGCATAAACATATCAAAATAAGTGTATTAGTGTCCAGGTTCACTGCTGAGGCACGTCATCTAGAGTTTAGAGGGTTTTCGGCACTAATTTTATACAAACAGATTACTCGGCAGTTTTTGAGGTAGCTGATCAAAAATACGCCATAAAAACCGACCCCCCGTTGCACCTGATGCCCTAAAACCCTCCAAACTCCTGAAAATAACATGCCTTAGCATTGTGTACCAGGTGGTCGGGGGGTCGATTCTGATGGCGTATTCATATTCAGCGACCCGAAAAACCGCCTACTTAATCTATTTGCATGCATTCAGTGCCGAAAACCTTAAAAACCCCAGAAGATGACGTGCCTTAAAAGTGACCACGGACACAAGGTGCTCCGGGGGTCGGTTCTGATGGAGTATTCGTGTTCAGCAGCACTCAAACCCCCGTATAATCCGTTTGCATTAAATTAGTACCAAGATCCCTCGAAACTCCAGGAGATGACGTACTACAGCAGTGGCACTGGACACCAGGGGCTACGGTGGTCGGTTCTGATGGCATATTCGTATTCAGCGACTCCACAAACCTCCAATTAAACTGATTGCATCAATTTAGGGCCGTTAGCGCTCGAACCTCCAGATTACGTGCCCTAGCAGTGACCCTGGGCACCAGGTGCTCCGGGGGTAGGTTCTGAGACCTACTCATGTTCAGTGACTTCAAAAATATCGCGACAAACAAAAATTGGCCCTTAATATGTTTATTTTGACATGTTTATGCACTTTTTAATGCGTGTTAAGAACTTTAAAAAGCAATTATTAATTATGCATTTCCATCCATTTTTCTATTGTGACTTTTTTCCTGACATCATCCTAAACACAATGCAAAACTAGCAAGTCTCTAGGTGATGTATTTAAAAATCGATTTATTCCGGTGTTTTTAGTGCTAGATTCACTGGTCTAAATGAATAGTCGTAGTAAATGCCAATTATTTATACATTTCGTTTGACCGCCTCTGCAAGTATAGACAAGTATGTACTTCGCCAGTGTGCGAATAATCGTAATCCCTTTGACTCGGGTCATTTTTACCGACAACAGTTGGACGACGAACGAGTGGCAACGAGTGACAAATAATTGTACGAGTAACCCACTCAGACGACATGGCAAGTATACGCAAGTGACGATTATTCGCCAAGTACACGAGTCGTTTGAGTCCGGCTTAAGAAATGGGAGCCTTTAGATCAACTGCTGGTAATAATTGAGAATAGAATTCTTCTTCTTGATGTGCCTATCCGTGACGAATGTTGGCGATCATCATGGCAATCTTCACCTTATCTGCAGCAACGCGGAAAAGCTGCACAGATGTTGTGTTGAACCAGGTTCTGAGGTTTTTTATCCCGGATGTTTTTCTTCCTGGACCTCGCTTTCCAAATATTTTTCCTTGCAGGATGGCTTGTAGGAGGGCATACCTGGATTCATTTCGCATAATGTGTCCAAAGTATTCTAACTTTCGAGATTTGATGGTGGTTAGTATTTCTCGGTTCTTCCCCATTCTACTAAGAACCTCCTCATTTGTGACCCTATCAGTCCATGGGATTTTAAGAATTCTCCGATATAGCCACATCTCAAATGCTTCCAACTTTCGGCACATATCCTCGTTCAAGGTCCATGATTCAACACCATAAAAAGGACAGAGAAGACGTAACATCTCAGCATTCTTACTTTTATACCAAGAGAAAGGTTGTGGCTCTTGAAAAATGCCCCCATACGGTTGAAGATTGACCTAGCTTTTCCGATGCGCGCTCTTATTTCTTGGTTATTGGTCCATTCTTCATTTATTATGGTGCCGAGGTAGTTGTAGTACCTCACTCTTTCTACAGGGGTTTGGTTGATATAGAGTTGACCTTCTGTTATCTTTTTCTTGCTGACGATCATAAGCTTTGTTTTCTTTACGTTTATATTGAGTCCATATTGCTGACTGTAATACGTGATTTTGCCCATGAGTACTTGTAGGTCTTCTAGGTTGTCCGCAAATACTATGGTGTCATCTGCATACCTGATATTATTTAGCCGGTACCCGTAGTAGAATACCTTTTCCAGTTTCGTGCAAAGCTTCGATAAATATTCTTTCAGAGTAAAGATTGAAAATTAGGGGGGACAAAATGCAGCCTTGCCTCACTCCACGCATGATTTTGACATATTCGGTGAGTTCACCGTCAACTCTGAGGTTTGCAGTCTGATTCCAGTAAAGGTTTCTAATTATTTTCAGATCTTGGTTGTTAATTCCTGCTTCTTTTAGTATTTGCATCATCTTGGGGTGTTGTACTCGATCAAACGCCTTCTCGTAATCAACCAGACATGCGTATACGTCGCAGTTTACGTCTCTGCATCTCTGGAATAAGACTTGTATTGAAAACAAAGCCTCTCTCGTACCAACAGCATTTATGAACCCGAACTGGTTGGGCGAAATTTAGGAACAATTTTAGAAAATTTTAGGAACAATTTTAGGAGAATAGAATAAGAAATTAAATAAAAGATCGCTGCAAAATATGGTCAAGAGGACAGAGAAGACGAAAATAGTCAAGAGGACAGAGAAGACGAAAATAGTCGAAAGAGCCAGATAGACTAGCTTGAGTAGCCAGGTATTTAAGAACACCAGGCACCAAACTAGCAGACCATTTAAAAGATGGCAGGATAGCTGACACTCGTTGAAGATCCAAATGGCAATTGTAGCTTTGGAAACTGCCTGCACGAAAAATTTCTGCAGATCAGCGGTCAAGCCATCTTCTCAGTTCCTTCAGACACGAGTTCTGGCGTATTCCTACTGATCTTTTACCCCGTACTTTACTGGTATGAGCTGGCACTCATCGAGATAAATACGACCTAAACCTTAAGTCACTTACTATCTATGATTATATGATTATATTAGAGGAAGTCTACAGTAGCACCAATTGATGTCAAAATAATAGAGACGACCAGCCAGGCATGTTAAACGTCAAGACGCTAATCACCCAATACAAAAATGCTGATTTGCAAGTTCCTGGAGGGAATAGGAGAGGAAAATCGAGGATAAGGATAAAATCAGGAGAGACTTCTAGCCAATACATTTCGGTCAATGGGATTGATATTGAATATACTCAATATAGAAACAACTCCCGCTCCGTCTACTAATCCAATTCTTCGCTCCAATGCTCACCAAAACGCTAAATCAATGAACCACTTACCATTGACGATATAAATGAACTGTCTTCCGTCCCAAGCAGGAGTAGTGCAGTCACCCCGACCAGTAGTGTAGTGAAGTGATCTGATTAAGACTTCAAAGAGGAAGTCAAAAGCTCGGTTTACCAAAATCGATGCGGTCCAACCCAGAAACCAGGTGAGTTTGTATATATTTTGTTTGGATCTTCCGACATCTGTACGCAGTCAATTCAATTCATTGTTTTTCATTTGTGCCAGTCAAGTTGTGCACCTGATGAAAGTACTTCTGAAGTATTTTTTTGTATTACCAAGTAACAAAAGTAATTGGTTTAATCTGTATTTTGAGAACGATTTCTGAAGTGAAAATCAAACTTCAAAATTGCTTAAAACCCGTTAAAGATAGTAATCATCATTCTCTTTGCCTTATCCCTATGCGGGGTCAGCATCCCTAACTGCATTTCTGCACGCAATTCTATCTTAGGTCATATCAATGTTAATCCCCTTTACCAACATGTCCTGCCTTACCGTCTCCCCCCAGGTCTTCTTTGGTCTTCCTCTCGTACTCGTTCCAGGAATTTGCGCTTCAGCTATTCTTCGTATTGGGTGATTAACGTCTCGACGTTGAACATGACCAAACCATCTTAACCTATGCTCTCTCATTTTGGCATCAATTGGTGCCACACCTAGACTTCCCCTAATATACTCATTTCTAATTTTATCCTTCTTTGTCACTCCACTCATCCATCTAAGCATTCTCATTTCCGCCACATGCATTCGTTGTTCCCCTTTCTTTTTAACTGCCCAACATTCAGTTCCGTACATCATAGCCGGCTTTATGGCTGTTTTATAGAATTTTCCCTTCAGCTTCATTGGAATTTTTCTGTCACACAACACACCACTCGCTTCTTTCCACTTCATCCATCCAGCCCGAATTCTACTGCATGCATCTCCATTACTCTGTAACACCGATCCTAGGTACTTAAAACTATTGCTTTTCACAATCATTTCACCATCCGAAGATACCATTTTATTTGTAGTAATTCGATTTTTAAATGAACATTCCAAATACTCTGTTTTTGTCCTACTAAGTTTTAAACCTTTTTCCTCCAGAGCTTGTCTCCACTGTTCCAGTTTTTGTTCTCTTTCATTATTTCCTATTAACACTGCATCATCAGCATACATTAGGCACCATGGAATGCTACCCTGTAGTTTCGCTCTTAACTGGTCCAAAACTAATAAGAATAAATAAGGACTAAGCACCCAGCCTTGGTGCAATCCTGCTTTCACCTGAAATTTATCAGTCTCTCCCACGCCTGTCCTAACACTAGTCGTTACTCCCTCATACATATCTCTCACAATATTTACATATTCTCCAGGGACTCCTTTCTTATTGAGTGCCCACCACAGAATCTCTCGAGGAACTCTATCATATGCTTTCTCAAGATCAATGAATACCATATGAGCGTTGGTCTCTTTATTCCTGTATTTTTCCATCAGTTGCCTTACAATGAAAATTGTATCTGTTGTTGATTTGCCCTGCATAAAGCCAAATTGATTATCGGATATTTCGGTTTCTTCACGTATCCGTCTATCAATTACTCTCTCCCATATTTTCATGGTGTGGCTAAGTAGTTTTATAGTCCTGTAGTTTGTACATTGTTGTATGTCTCCCTTGTTTTTGTAGATAAGTATTAATATACTGCTTCTCCGTTCATCTGGCATTTGTCCAACTTCCATAATTCTATTAACTAGACCTGCTAGCTAACTTATTTCTGTCTCTCCCAATGCTCTTCATACTTCCCCAGGAATATCATCTGATCCGACTGCTTTTCCTTTCTTTATTTTTTGAAGCGCTTGGGCCACTTCCTCGTTTGTTATTCTGGTAACCATTGCTGTTACTGTCTCCGTTAACTCCACAGGCTGTCTGTCAAATTATTCATTTAATAAACTGTCAAAGATAGTAAATATTATTAAAATGCCACAAGAAAATAGCTTACGAACAATATGGTCTACATTTATTAGCATATCTTGTTATAGATGTAAATTGTTACGATTAGTATTGTATATAATGTTTCTATTTTATATTAACCTCTCTCAATATTTCATGAATCAGAATTGTTCCAGATAAGTTAATCGAGTTTTTTCCACTTTTAATCACTTATATCCGTAATACTAATAGGTACTTCAATGCGATAAATCGATACATCCGGCTACAATTTCGATAATGTAATTAAATTTACAACTGTGAACAAAAAAATTAAAAAAGGGAATATTACGACGGATGTATATTATATGTTACAGTTCAAGTTGATTCTCAGTTAGAGTTGACTATTCCTAGTTCGAGTCAACTCCAACTAAAACGATCAGTAACAGTTGATTTGAAAAATTTAATTCAACTTTTACTAGTTGGATGGAATAGACTCTTCCTAACTCTTGTAAGTAAAAGTAGATCACGGGAAAAATAGAATTAACTCTTACTAGTTTGACTATTCCCGGATCGATTCAGTAAATGTAGATTATAAGAGTATAATCTCAAATGCTTTTTTGATGAGTGTGCGTCTCTTTGTTTTGACCGTTTCAACTACTTATCACGATTTTAACTTATCCAGTTACATTTAATTTCTAGAATCGGTTGTTTGTGGGAATCAACTCTTACTAAATGGTATTGGGAAAAATATACTTTACCTAGTTGGAGTCTACTTTTACTAGTAAATGTTGAATAAAAATTTCATTTTATATTTATGTTACAGTTCAAGTTGATTCTCAGTTAGAGTTGACAATTCCTAGTTGGAGTCAACTCCAACTAAAACGAGCAGTAAGAGTTGATTTGAAAAATTTAATTCAACTGTTACTAGTTGAAGTAAACTCTTCCTAACCCTTGTTAGTAAAAGTAGATAGCAGGAAACATAGAATCAACTCTTACTAGTTTGAGTTGACTATTCCTGGATCGATTCAGTAAATGTAGATTTTACGAGTATAATCTCACGTGCTTTTTTGATGAGTGTGCGTCTCTTTGTTTTGACCGTTTCAATTAATTATCATGATTTTAACATATCCAGTTACATTTCATTTCTGGAATCGGTTGTTTGTCTGAATCAACTCTATTGGGAAGAGTATACTTTTCCTGGTTGGAGTCTACTTTTACTAGTAAATGTTGAATAAAAATCTTCATTTTATATTTATAATCAACTCTTACTAAAACCAGCCTTTTGAGTTGACTCGAACTAGGATTAGTCAACTCCAACTGGATAATCAACTTGAACTGTAACATATATAAAAGTTATGGTTGAATGCTTAATCTTTATGGCATCAATTATAGAGATATTTTATCAGTTTGGAAAGATTTCGTTTAACATATTTAAAAACAAGGCTTTATTCCGTAATTACTCTTCTTCTTTTTCCTCGGACTTTTCATTTTCAGGGGTTGCTGTCCCTTACTCTTATTCGCCACCCATTTCTGTATACCTATCGTGTCTTTTTCACCTAAACTTTCCTATCTTAAGTCCTCTGCCACGCAATCCTTTCATCTTCTCCTCTTTTCTTTTTAATCTTTTTTGAGACTCGCCGCTGGCTCTTTCCCTAATCAAGTCGTTCCTGATTCTGTCCCTTCTAGTCTTATCTAGCACCCAGGCATCCACCATAACATTTTCATTTCACCGACTACCATCTTCTCTTCCTAAATCTTCTTTATAGGCCACAATTCACCGCCATACACCAACGCAGGTCTCACCACTCTCTTGTATATCTTTTCTTTCAGCCTCTCCCCGATTTTTCGATCACATCATTTGCCAGAAAATATCAACCACCTCATCTCCTAGAACCTTCCAAATCCCCACAGACATTCCATCAGGTCCTACTGCCTTACCATTCTTCATCCGATTTAACGCCTCGACAACCTCATACCCGCTATAAGTAGGGTTACCATAATTTATTAAGGCCAAATCCGGACAGGGGTAGTCCAAGGGGTTGTAGCAAATATAAAATGTGAATTTGACTATGTTGCTACCTCTACATTGTACATATATGCGAAATGCATATGGAACAATTAAAAGTACAGCTGTTTCGCTACAATATGTAACTAACATCGAAAATCGCGGCCAGTTTAAAATACATATTATACACCATGCCAGATTCATCATCGAAAAAATACGTTCAGCAGGAGCCGAAGTACCAAGCAGACAAAAGATGAATTCTACTTTTTTAAAATATTCGTAAAGGAAACGTTACTTTTTGAAAATGCAAATATTTATTTCCATTTGTCATGAGTGTTTGGGGTTTCTTCTTTAGGTAGTAAAGTCCATTTAGGTTTCAGCTTTTTTTAGAATTTGGAGAAGTGACGAGCACTCATCAAATAATTCATCCACATTGACAAAATTCGGTACAACGCTGACTACAATTAAAGCGCTCTCGTTGGGCCAAGTGTTTTTTTTAGTAAAGAAAAAAATCCGGACATTTCTCATATCCGGACGCCAATCTGGACATGTCTTTCAAATCCGGACTGTCCAGACGAAATCCGGACGTATGGTAACCCTAGGTATAAGATTCTCATTTGTAATCTCGTATCCTCTAGTATTTTTCCTCTGGTTTAGCAACTATCTAAAGTACTCATACCATGTTTGCGTTATTTCAACATTGGTCTTTAACATTCTTCCACTCTTAATCGGTCTAACACGAGTCAAGTCCTTTGATAACCTGTCCCTTACTTTACAAATGCTGTATTAGAAATATAAGATAATAAAAGGTACAAATACAAGTAAAAACTATTTATTTTAACCGAACCGTATTATAACAATAATATACAAAGAAAGAAATTAAGATGTTTCTTCTACAAAATATTCTTACAGACTAAATATCAAACACAGAACTAAAATACAGTTCTCCCATTCACATGTCTTGTAACATGATACTTTTATGCAATTTTACGTAAGAAGGTATCGCGATAATGTTTCTAAGAAGTGGGCCTCCCATGAAAAGAGACTCCACGTGTTTCTAACACTTAACAAGAATATATTATAGTTGAGTATTAAGTAAATTCCAACAAAAGGTACCCTCTCTCACACCCAGATTCAATTTTTTTCATTTTTTTTTAAGTTATATGTGATTAAAAATTAAAACTTAGCGTAGTTTTAACCTACCACCCCTTCCCCCACCATCAAAAACTTCATTTTTCGTTTTTATTTTTTTAGGTGGAATGTAATCAATTTTACAATTTCAAGAAATTCTTAGGCAAATTTGAGGCTTTTACAAAACATGTATATATTTTATAGATCCGTAGGTTGAGTGTACATAACCTCACAATTTTTTAATTTTTTTTTTTTTGAAAAAAGAATAACTTTTTTTGGAAATGGTTGGAGGTCTAATTTTTTTTTCTATTTTGTGTAATTTATCAAACAATATGTTTATAATTTTTTTCAGATTTTTCCGTAAGGCTTGTCACTTGTCACCTTCAAATATCCAAAAAAAAACTGTTTTTGGGAGTTTTTGGGGATTTTCCCTAGTTTATAGACATCAAAATAGATCAAATCAATGTTCTTTTTATAGGTTATAAATATGTAAAATTAAATAACTGAGTTCTTTAGAACATTTAAAAATAGGAGAAACACGTTTACCCCCAAAAACTCCATAAAAAATGGTTTTTGGGTTTTTTAAGGTGGCTTACCTTACGGAAATATATGAAAAAAAAACATAGTGTTGGATAAAATACACAAAAGATAAAAAAATTAGACCTCCAGCCATCTCAAAAAAAAAGATATACCTACGCTTCTTCCAAAAAAAAAATATTTTTTGAGGTTATGTACACTCAATCTATGGATCTAAAAAAAAAATAGACATGCTTTGCAAAAGCCTGAACTATGCCTATGAATTTTTTGAAACTTTAAAATTGATTGCATCCCACCTAACAAAAATAAAAACGAAAAATGAAGTTTTTGATGGTGGGGGAAGGGGGAAGTAGGTGGTGGGTTAAAAATACGCTGAGCCTTATTAGGTCTGGATCCCGCGTATGAAAAAAAAGTTGATTAATAGCAAGCTGAAAATTTATTAATAGCTTAAAGGTGTCTAGACTGTCTCGTCGGATAAACTTTGATATATAGGAACACTGGAACAGGGGCAGTTTTAATTGTGGAACAGGTTAAAAATTTGGAACGGTCAGAACACGAAAACGGCACATTTATTTTGTCCGACAGAATAGAATTAAACTCTCCGAACAGAGATTAAACTCTCATGCAAAAATCAGACTGCTATTTATCACCTGTCATAATTCCTGTCATTTGACATATTCTACATGTTCCACTCAGTAAAACGCCCATTTGGTGATAAATAGCAGTCCGATTTTTGCATGAGAGTTTAATCTCTGTTCGGAGAATTTAAGTCTGTTCTGTCGGACAAAATACAAGTGCCGTTTTCGTGGTCTGACGGTTCCAAATTTTTAACCTGTTCCACAATTAAAACTTCCCCTGTTCCAGTGTTCCCATATATCAAAGTTTGTCCGACAAGACACCTTTAAGCTATTAACAAATTTTCAGCTTGCTATTAATCAACTATTTTTTCATACGCGGGATCCAGACCTATATTTTTTGATCACATAGAACTCAAAAAAAGAATGAACAAAAATTGAATTCTGTGAGTGAGGGAGGGTACCTTCTAATTTATTTATCCCGTCCATAAGTGGAAACTTTGATGCGCCATTGTCGCCGCATGTGCCACTAAAAAGTGACGGCGCAGTGTTCATACGTTTTCTTTTAGGCTCTACTATGTAAGTTATAGGGTCTTATCGTGCCTAAAATGATTAGCAAATTTCACCTATACCGGCTCCTAGTTTATATTATTTTTGTTCTCAAGTTGAAATTGTCGTCAAATGCTTTTGCTTTTGTGTTAAATCTCTGAACTAGTCTTTGAAGGCTATCTTCATTTTGGTTATCAATAGTGCATCGTTCCGCTCTTTTTGACTTTATCCATGGTTAGACTGAATAAGAGATCCATTTTTAATAATTCTTCTATAACACAGGTTCCTGTGTTTCATTTCTGGAGCATAATAGCCTTTTTTCATAAGTGTTTATCTTTGGTCAACTAACATTAATCCTCTATAAGATACGTCCGTCTATCCTTGGCCTTAGTTTTCTAGTCCTTCTAAACAATTGGCATCTACTCATCCTTTTTTATTGTTTATAATTTATTTCAATGTTGAGCATGCCCGAACTTCAGCCAAGTGGTTATTTATCTACGTATTACATTATAATGAGCATTCATAGATACAGTGCGGTGGAATAAGTGCTGCCCCCCTGTTAACTTGCTTATTTTAAGAATATAAGCAAAACGCTCGGACAGGCCGATTTTTAAACTAATCATAGTATATTATAGCATCAACGTTTCGAACTTTACGCGATCCCTCTTCAGGTAACAGCCATAACTTTGATTTTTTTAAATGGGAAAGTACATCATGTGACACCTCATTAAAAAGTTCTTAAAATACTGATTTCAAAAATGTATAATACTTTAATCCTGTTTGAGAGCGTAGGTGCCAAATTTTGGTCGAATTCTTTCTAAATGCAATCATTTTTTTCGAATCCTGAAAAAAGCAATAAGTATTTTTGAAAAATTTAAACGCAGAATGAAATATTACAGTATTCTCGATGGTCCAAAGTCCCTGAGAACTCCTATAATGTTTATTTTAATAAGTCACAGTGGAGAAAAAAAGAGAAAATTTAGTGTGATTTTTAATTTCAAATATATCATTCAAAAGAAACTTTTATTTATTCTAAGGGACTGTCAGCCCTCGGTAATAATCTAATCTTTCATTCTGCGTTTAAATTTTTCAAAAATACTTATTAGTTTTCTCAGAATTCGAAAAAAATAAATGCGTTTAAAAAGTGTTCGACCGAAATTTTGCGCCTACGATCTCTAAAAGGATTAAAGTTTTATACATTTTTGAAATCAGTATTTCAAAAGCTGTTAAATGAGGTGTCACATGATGTACTTTACCATTTAAAAAAATCAAAGTTATGGCTGTCACCTGAAGAGGAATCGCGTAAAGTTCGAAACGTTGATGCTATAATATACTATGGTTAGTTTAAAAATCGACCTGTCCGAGCGTTTTGCTTATATTCTTAAAACGAACAAGTTAACAGGGGGGGGGCAACACTTATTCCACCGCACTGTATAATATAGAATCAGAAAAATATAAACGTTATATTTATGTGTAATAATAAAGATTTTTCCATATTTTCCAATATTTAAAAAAGACAAAAAAAGCCGGCACCTTTTTGTTAGGATAATGTTGTTTGGTTTTAGCGTTAATAACTCATAAATTCTTTTGAAATAATAATCTGGATTGATTTATCGTTTTGAAAGAAAATTAAAAGCTTTAATTACTTGTTCACACTTTTTACTAATGTTAAACAAACAATAAATGAAACAGTAAACAGCCATAAAATGAAGGGCCACTTTTTAATTTATACACTGATAACAAGATCGTAAATCTAAATTTATAGTTGTTTATTTTACAATACTTACCTACATTAAGAAAATCAAGTCTATAACTATAAAAAAGGAGCTGGCGAAATTTTTTTGTTGGCCAGTTTATTAACACGTTGACTTCCACGTCAATTTTAAGAAATTTGGCCTAAAATGATAAATTTATTTAACCCGGGAGCAGTCAGGCTCACTTTTGTAACGTACGTAGTCGCGCGTAGAGAAAAAAATCTCACAATATAGATTTAAATACGAATTTAAATCAAATTTCTATTTTATAATATTTTTATTTACTTGTTATGTTGAAAATATCTATTTCTAACAATTTTAAAGCTAATTGGTTCTCACCAAAGTCATAAATTCCACAAAAAATAAAATTAAAAAAAAAATAAAAAAAAAATTAAAAATGTGTGTACTTTGTACGCACGTAAGAAGTTATACTTCTATTATATGATTTCAACGAAATCCATATACTTTAAATAGTTTATTTATGTTTTATTTAAATATTAAACTACTTTTAATACTCACTACTTTCAAAAAATTTTTATTAAAACAATACCAAAAATTAAAAAAATAAAAGAATAAAACACACGCCAACACATTGAAAAATGAAACAAAGAAATGATTTCTAAACAATAATTGTTGACAAAAATTTTAATTAAATACGTATTTTCTGAAAAAAAATATAATAAATATGCTTACAATCATAAAATGTATAAAAAAATTAAAAAAATAAAAATTTGCATTGGGAATTGAACCTGCGTCTATAAGGTTAGGTTAGATTTTGAACTCACCGCACGCAGAACTTAGATAAGCTACTAAACGTTTTAAACTTTTTTGACAGTTGCTTATTCTCTTATCTAGTTTATATAAATAAGTTTGATTCTTGCGGAATTAAAATATAAAATACAACAAAATATAGACTAAAAAAGCAATTTATTAGATATGAAGATTGGTAGAAATTGTATTGCTAATGTAGGTCCTAATCTTTTATTACAATACTAAAACATTTAAAATTGCGTAGCTGTTGCTTTTAAAAACTATTTAAAAAGTCACTACAATTATACACTTGCTTTTGTGTCTGTCCTCACAACAATAAAAACTAATATACTACATGCAATTTGTTTACCCATAACCACTGACGTATTAATAAAATAACCGACATATTGAACAATTGTTGACAGGTCATTGTAATTACCCAATCAGAGGACGTATAACGTTTAAGCTGTTCCGGGTACCAAGACGTTTGATGAATTGACGCACATATAAATTTACTCCCAACGCGCTTAAAGAAGTATAACTTCAAAAAATTAAAAAAAAATTCCACGCATTACTACGATCTTCCTCGAGGCACTTACGAGTGGAAAGCAATTTTGAAAAAATTTTCATCAAGTTTTGCCTAAAAATGCTAAAATCTGAGATTTTTTCTCACGACGCGACTGCTCCCCTGTTAATGACATTATATTACTACGAGTAATATAATACTAAGAGAATTCGTATATCTAGGCTCACAGACGTTACAGAAACGTTTAACATCATAGTCACAAAAAGAACAAAAATATTGATATGCTTTTTCTCATGAGGATCTTTCAGTGCTTCACAGTTTTTCGATTTCTTTCTAACGCATTAAATTGCATGTGACAGAAAAAAACGCACGTCGGTGATTACATTTCGTCGGTGACATTTATAACATTTATTCTAGTTGTCAATAGATGGCGCTATAATCGAAAAAAAAATTATTTACGAATTATATAATATATCTACGAATATAATCTGTACAATTTATAAGACTATACAAATCAAAGAAAATGCCATTTTATAAATGCAATAAACACAATTGATTTGATTTTATGCCAAATTGCAAATAAAATGTGACAACTGTCAGATTTAACTAAAATGTCATGTCACTAAATGTGATAATTCACCCTTTTTTTCTATCATTTGTGCGCACTGAAAAATGCTTATGAAAAGAAACATATTATACAGAACTCTAATCAAGCCCGTCCTCACTTACGCGTCAGAAACGTGGACGATAACAAAAACTGATGAAGCACGGTTAGGCTGTTTTGAACGTAAAATCCTCAAACATATCTATAAAGGCGTGGAAGAAAACGGATTATGGCGTAGACGCTATAATTTTGAACTTTACCACCTTTATAGTGAGCCTAGTATTGGTAGATCTATCAAAATAAACAGGCTGCGGTGGCTAGGCCACTTCGAGGGAATGAATGAGGCGGAACCGTCGAAACACATTTACAGCTAGAAACCGGATGAAGTGAGGAGAAGAGGCAGGCCCAGAGTACGATTTAAGGAGCAGGTGGAAGACTGTGGAGGTCGTGTTTGGTATCATTCGATAGATTTTTGAAAAATATTGAACACGTATTTTTCAGTTTTTCGATCTGACGTTCATTTCGCGAAATATTCGCTTTTTTGTTGTAAACATTTTGTGGCTCGCCCACAAAAGGCTGGACACCGCACCGCGTACCAAAAAAAGCTGATTAATACCAAGGTGAAAATTTGTTAATAGCCAGATGACACATGGCCAGCCTGTCTCCAATTCAATATTCAAGCTCTCTCCAGAACATCTGTAAGTCTGTTTCTGTTTCGTAGGTCTTCGTTTGTGATATTGTCTTTTTATTAGAAATAGAAGATAATAAAAGGTACAAATAAAAGTAAAAACTATTTATTTTAACCGAACCGTATTATAACAATAATATACAAAGAAAGAAATTAAGATGTGTGTTCTACAAAATATTCTTACAGACTCAAATACCAAACCGAACTAAAACACATTTCTCGCATTAAGGGCCGTCTCAACCCGGGGGTGCAAGGGGTGCGAGGCACCCGGGCGCCAAGTCGAAAGGGCGCAAGCCGAACACTTGCCAGGCTCAAACTTGCGCTTCTTGTCCTTAAAAAAACTACAAATACCAAACATATACGAGTACAAGTGCATTTTCGGTATTTTTTACAAAGGCTATTAATGCTTACTACACCTACGATATGCAAAAGAAATATGAAACCAATTTAGATTATTCCGACAATAATTTCCAGAAGGCGACGCTTACACTATTTTGAATGTCGAGTGACGATGACTTTTTTTGTTTTTCTGTAGGACAAAAATTGGTTGAGATATAGCTATTCAAAATTTGCATACACTCGTGATTAGAGACTCGTTTAAGTCCTTTCAACTACAGCCCTTTCAAGAATAAACACTTAGAACCGGCGAAATTTACAGATCGTTTAAACAATATATAAGTAAATAAAGTAACTTCTGAAGCGGTAATGATTAATTTCATTTAGGATGCTAATTAGGGGGTGATTTTTAGGAGGACATAATTTACCATTAAGGGGAACCAGTAAAAGTTTGTATGAATCGGATAACGGTAACTTTTTAAAATTAATCGAATGAATTTCCAATTTTGATAATGCGCTATCAGAACACATTGCACGAATTCAAAGTGTTCAGCATCATATGCCTCATTTTCGTGGACATAATCAAAATGAATTGATAAGTGTAATTGGTGAAAAAATTAAATGCACAATTGTTGATCTTTTAAAACATCTTACTATTGTTGTTAGGTTTGTTTATCTCAATTCGTCAACAAAGCTTGCCGAAGTTAGAAAGCATTTTCTAGGTTTCTTTACCGGTTACCTATACTACCGGACAAGGGTTAGCATACTATTATTTGTTAGAATTTTTGAAATTAATGAACATTGATTTAGATAATTTACGAGGCCAAGGGTATGATAATGGAGCAAATATGAGGGGAAAAATATTGGCCTTCAAAAAAAAGTATAAACATGAATCCTCGTGCATTTTGTGTTCCTTATGCGGTTTACAGCCTGAATTTAGGGCTAAATGATAAGTGCTCATTGGAAATAACAAAAATTTTTTCGTTTGTTCAAGAAATTTATGTTTTTTTTTGCGCCTCAATATTACGGTGGAATGTCATAATCATAATGAATGAGATACCCACTATTCTATTACATTAAAACCGCTTTCAAATACGCGATGGAAGAGTAGAATTGAGATTAAAAATACTTCGTTTTAATATGGGGAATATTTATAGTGCATTATATTTAATTTTTGACAACAACAAATACGACAATGGCTCATTGATAACAAAATAAAGAACTTTAAATTTATCTGTTCTGTCGTGACATGGTACAATATTTTAGCAAAGTTTAATAATACTGTCAGCAAAACTTTGCCAACGAGCGATTTTATTGTTTCGGAAGCTGTTAAGGTGCTGGATCAAGTTAGTAAAGATTTATCCAACAACCGTACTGACATTTTATGTACTGTTCGTCCACGTCCCCGAAAAAAACATTTCATTTACGAGGCTGCAAACGAGCCTCTTTTAGACCCAAAAACAAATTTTAAAATTAACTTATCTTATTATTTATTAAACATTGCCATTGGAAAATTAAGTAAAAGATTTAAAATATTGAGGGAACATTATATTTTTTAGGATATTTGTTCTTTCTTGGAAAATATATTGAGTTGGAGAAACTCCTAAGAAAACTTAAAAAACACGCATTGTTTAAATTTACAAAAAAAAATAGCGCATGGAAATAGATCTGATATAGATGGTGAAGATCTATTCCATGAGTTAGCATTGTTACCAATATTTTTTTTTTATAAATAAAGACACAACTCCACTCGATATTTTGAGTTATATTGTCACTTCCAGTAACAGTAGCCGAAGGAGCGAAAGTCTTTCTCTAAACTTAAATTGATCAAAAATTATCTGCGCTCAACAATGGGTCAAGACAAATTAACAAACCTGACTTTAATAAGTATAGAAAAGCAAGTAAAAATAGATATCACCGTAGTAATAAAAACCTTTGCCAACTTAAAAATCTAGAAAAGTAGACTTTGATATAAGTATAGTGTTATAAGATTGATCCTTTTTGAATACTGAAACCATGTTTTTTAAAATTTATAAGTAAAGAATGCAAACATAATTAGTTTTAATTTTAGAGTACCTATAACCTATATAATCTTCTGACAAAAGGGGGCGCAAAGATGAGTCTTGCACCCCGGCGCCGTGTATGCTTAAGACGGCCCTGCGCATTCACATCCCTTGTAACATGATACTTTTATGCAATCTTTACTTAAGAGTATATACGACCTAATAGTTCGGAGAATAGCCCGCCCACGAAGAAAGACGCCAATAGTTTATAATTGAATTCCAACAACACTTTTTTTGTTACTCATATCATTGAACTTTCCATCCTTATTTGTTCTATTCTTAGTTTTAAAGGTTTGTTTTTTATTAGGGACAATGTTTCCGCACCGTACCATTATACTCATCGAAGACTTTGCTCTTCAGATCAATAGGTATGTTGCCGTCTTTAAATACATGTTTAAGAACTTTATATGCTGCCCATCCACGTGCAATTCTTCTTGATACCTCACCTATTTCGCTGTCATTGCCTATTCCAATTTCGTGTCCAAAGTATGTGTATTTATCAACAAGTTCCACTTCGTCTTTGTGAATTTTTAAATTGTTACTGGGCATGAGGTTCGTCATGTATTTTGTTTTGGGAATATTTATTTTTAGACCGATTTCTGCAGGCTCTTTCCAGTTCTTCTAACATGGTGTTCATTTCGAGTAGGTCACCTCCTATTAACCTAGGGTTTTAGAAGCACGTTCGATGGCAGCTTTGGTGATAGTGTTTCACCCTTTTTCTGACACCTCTTTAAATTATTATTTTGTTACTGTTTACTGTTTTTAAATATAAGTACTTTAAATTGAAAATTAAGAGTTTTGTAATGACAAAATGGTAGAGTCCGACCAGGGCCGCTTCTAGGGTTTCGAGCGCCCTGGACAAAACAGAATTTGGCGCCCTTTCATACTAATATACAAATTTACTGCAAATATAAAAAATAGTAAAAAAGGCAAAAAATCAAAATTTCATTATAAAGAACTATGTAAAAGTATATTTATTCAAGAAATAGTGCAATAGTTATTGTTTATAAATAATAACTATTGTACTATTTCTTGAATAAATATATTTTTACATATATTTATATACTGATGCAACATATGGCATGGCATAACAAGCGCATTTGAAGTTCAAGCGACGAAGGAGCGAAACAAAAGATAAAGATAAATGCATATTGATAAATGTAAAATGTAGAATCGAGATAGCCCGCACGACATTTTTAAAAATGAGGTCATTCTTCTGTAATGATACCTTGCAACTTCAACTTCGAAAGCGCATGATTAAATGCTACATTTGGTCAGTCCTCTTGTATGGTATCGAATCATGGACATTAAAAATATCCACCAATAACCGTTTGGAGGCCTTTGAAATGTGGCTGCACAGACGTATACTGAAAATACCATGGACGGCTATGCTGACAAATGTGGCAGTCCTTAAGAGAGCAAATGCTACCCGCGAGCTGCTTGATAACATCAAATATAGAAAGATGGCCTATTTTGGACACGTAGTAAGGGGAGACCGGTATAATATTCTTCAACTTATTATGATGGGTAAAATCGAAGGACGCAGAGAAATTGGTAGGAAGCAGGCTTCTTGGTTGAAGAATATCCGGGAGTGGACAGGAATAAAGAAAGCAGAACACCTATTTAGAATAGCTCGAGACAGAGACAGTTTCACCATGTTAATCGCCAACGTCAAGGGGACTTGATAGGGCACGTTAAGAAGAAGAAGCATATCGTCAACAAACAGAAAAAAATGTGTATAAACGTTGTACAATACCAAAAAAGATGTTGATTGTGCGCACTGCATGCGCACAATCTGCATCTCCAATGAGAGAGTGGTATCCACATGGTATAAAAAAAGCACTTTGCAAACACGAGCTTGTACACCTTTACTTTTTTTCTTCATGTTAGAGCCGTTGTCATATCCTTGGCATCTACAATCATCTAAATTCAATTGAAAATTATTGATTAATTGTTTTATTATATAATGAGTAGGCCTGAGACTCGATACCTAGAACCAAGGCTATGGGAAGCAATGAGAGAAAAACATCGAAGTGTCTCTTCGAAAATTGAACTTACATAACAAGAAGTATCCTGACTTATGGGTGTGAAAATTGTATAATAAATAAGGAAACCAAAAACACAATAAGAGTATTAGAGATGGAATTCCTAAGGGGCAGCTGCAGAGTAACAAAAAGAGATAGACTAAATAACAAAGAGATTAAGAAAATAATGGGGATGAACTCAGATATAATAGACTAGATATAATAGAAGCAATTAACCTGGTATTGGCACTGAGAAGAGCAAACAAAAAACGTTGGATAAACAGAATAACAGAGCGGAGCCCGATAGGAAGACGAAAGAGAGGCAGACCCCGAAGATCTTTCAGAGATGGAGTGGACGAAGCAATGGAAAGAAGAAATCTGCGGGAAGGGGACTGGCAAAACAGAAAGAACTGGAGAAAACGGTTGAGTGAAGGAATACATTGAAAACTGTGGAAATCCTTAAAAAGGATGCAGGGTGATTCTAAATAAGTGCGGCAAACTTTAATGAGTAATTCTACATGAAAAAATAATGATAGTTTGTTCTATAAACGCATTTCCGAGAAACGAGGTGTTAAAATCTTTCTAACAAACTGACGATTTATTTATTGCTCTAAAATTATTGCGCATTCTTTGATATAAAATTAAGCATTTTATGTCCATCATTGGCGCGCATACGGATAATGGTCTAAATTAAAAAAAAAATAGTAAGCCACTGAGATATTTCAAAAAAAAAATCATTTTAGAATTCCTCGTTCAATTTGTGACAAAAAATCTACCCTTTTTCCATACGACGCGCCGTTTTTGTGCAAAAATAAATCATCTTAACGCTTACAAAGTACATACTCGAAATAGGTTTCTGTACATTCATGTGAAGAAGAACTTATCATTCCTAATCGTCAATACTCATAGTTTGGTAAAAAAAAATTAAAACAATAAATAAATCACTTTACAATGAAAGAATAGGTAATAATGTATTTACTAAGACCGATAAGAATAAAAATTTTAAAAAATCACTTTAAATGTTCAAAATTTTCATCGTTTACCTCATGACAATGTGCGATTGAATATTATGATTTCCTACCATAAAATGAATTATTTATTTATTTTTTTTATTACGTAGATGGCAACTTACCTAAATCTATATACCTAACATAAAAAGAATAAAAATTAATTAATTCCACAATCAAAATCTTACAAAACTTTTTTTATTTCACAAAGCACGCGCGCCATTGTTAATGCAAATTTACAGAAAAACTAAATATTACTTAACCAATGAAGCGTATAACATTAACGCCAGTATAGTATCGCTGACTATTCTTAAGTTTGTTGATAATTTAAAATTTGATCTTCCTCTACATATTTTTAAGTAGATTGTTGACATACGTTATACGTGACAAATGACATTTTCAAAAAAAAAATGAACAAACTTTTTAGATTGTAAAATAATTTGTCTGCAGTCTGCATTAACTTTGTATGAGTGATACAAGCCATAACAATTCTTAAGTTGCATTGTTTTTAATAGTGGGCTTTGGTTTTAATCTATTAATCTTTATTTTGAGTTATGAATTCTGAATATATATAGAAATAGTTTCTTTTAAATTAAATAATATTAGACTTATTCAATCATATTAGGAAAAATGTTCAAAGTTAATATAGAAAATACTTTATTTTTATATTGGCGTCCTTCAAAATTTGGCGCCCCTCACAATTTGGCGCCCCTCACAATTTGGCGCCCCTCACAATTTAGCGCCCCGGGCGACCGCTCGCCCGCCCGCCCCTTTATCCGGCGCTGAGTCCGACACCCGCAATTTGTCACTCTAATGCGGTAGTTTTGTTATTACAAAACTCTTAATTTTCAATTTGAAGTACCTTCTTATATTTAATTAATAAAGATTGTCGATCTCTTGTCCGACAAATTTACAGCCGCGTTTCGTTAGTCCGACAACGTAAATATGTTAATGACGCGGGACGTGGAAACACGTCCAACCTCACTCTAAAATTTTTCAGAAAGTGTTAGGGCCGGTATTTCCAACCTCACTTAAGCCAAAGCTTACTTTAAGCCTTTGCTTAAGCTTAGATGCCTGTATTTCCACTTCAATTTGAGGCTTAAGCCTAGGCTTAAACCAAATAATTTTAAGCTCGCGCGGGAGTTGGTTTAAGCCTTTGCTTAAAATTTGTTTTCTGTTTTTTGAGGTTATTTCTATAGATTATTAACTAGAGAGTTATTTTGAAAACCAACTTTTGAGTAATAACGTTATTATTAGATTATTAAATAATAATCTATTAATCTATTAATGTATTAATCGTAATAACGATTATTAAAATTATTACTACTTTTGGAAGGTGTAGGCACATGAAAATTATAGTATTTTTACTACAAAAACGTTATTACGTAGGTCAAAATTTTTGACGTAAGAGAACTGTCAAAACATTAGATTGTGACTTTCATTATTGTCATGTTTATTATAAACATGGCAATAATGAAAAGTCACATTCTAATGTTTTGACAGTTCTCTTACGTCAAAAATTTTGACCTACGTAATAACGTTTTTGTAGTAAAAATACTATATTTATATCTACAATGCTTGGTAGGTATATTTATTTTACAAAAATAAACTTACCTTAGAATTTGACATTTTAAGGAATATATTCAATAAACAAAGACGGATCTATTGCTTATGCAAAATAACAATAAAAATATAACTAGAGAAAATATAGACAATAAACTAACAACACAAAATTAAGTGAAGTAATTGACATTGATACAGATGACAATATAAAATTAAACGTCAACAGTAGTGGTTTTTACCTCAGAACAGTTAGTTCTGGCATTTTGATGTATTCAGAGGTACCAAACCAATTAACTTTACAGTTGATGAGCATCAGTTTAGTTAAGGAAATGATGGAAATACGGCACCCGGCTTAAGCTTCTCCTTAACTTTTGACACAGGCTTAACTAAGCAAAAGCTTAAGTAGCTATTGAAATACCGGCCCGTAGACTCGCTCAAACGAAGCAGTTAAGACCATTTTTGAGACCTTTGTAATCATCTTCCAAAAATGACGATGTACTGTGGACTAAAACAGCATTTATTTGCACCAAACATACCAGTGCATCTCAATCTGTTGAAGCAGGAAACAAAAAGCATTTTTAATTCACACCACCATTGCTGCAACCCAAATTACATAAATTAACTACAACTATAATAACAATAAACTTTCTCTCGTCTTTTCTACGGGTATCATTCATTTGAAACATTACGTAACTGGTACGAAGTGATGCATGAGCTCCGATAGTTGCGGAAATTGTAAACAAAAACATATTTTTTACTTTTATCCCAGAGATAATCGACCTAAATGTAAATGTGAGATTTCTTTGACTCTTTCAGGAAGCCGAAGTCATCCATGACGAAGGTAGGTATGTGGTATACGGCTCACGAAGTAACTTCGCAATTCGCAATAAATGCATGTTAACTAAAAAGTGTTTAGTTGTAATAAGTTTCTGCGAATGATCGAGGTATCGCAATTACAAAAAATACATTATAGTCCACAGTAGGGGAGAGTTGGATAAAACGGGATAGTCTGATAAAACGGGATACCTAGCCTAGAGACCCAACTAGTGCTGCTATCAATCAGACAACGACGAAAACTTGTTCTCAGTCGTCATTTTAACATTCTCAGTTCGGTTTACCTCGATGACACTATTTGATGAAAAGTTGTTGTGTTTACAATTGTTTGACTATCAGGGCCGCGTTTAGGTCAATTGCCGCCCTAGGCAATTCTCTAGTAGCCGCCCTTCAAACATGTACCATTTTTGCGAAAAAAAAATGCAAGCAGAATTTTTTATTTAGGGAGCGTTCAAGCATTATGTAACGCGATTTTTGAAGATTTTTGAAGATTTTTGACCCCCCCCCCCCCCAACTTGCGTTACGTAATACTTGAACGGTCCCTTAAATAAGAAATGTATTGTTTGGAAATGTATTAAAATGAGGAACATAGAATTTATAAAAAATAATATTTTACACAAGTGAGAAGAACAAAAATCACACTGATCACAGTATGGTATGAATTCACTTTTGACCGGTGAAAATAAACACATAATGTTTTACATAAAAATGAAAAATTATGATTATGTATAAATTGCAATTTGCACTAGTATAAGATAGGAATGTGTTGAGATAGCAGTAGCCGTTATTTTTTAACTGTTATTTCACTGAAGCTACTTCACACTGTTACATCATTTTCATAATATCTAACTGAAATATTCAGGTAGCTGACTACTTTTTTAATTATTGTAGACCTGTAGCAAGAAAACCTACCCGTGTCCTGTCTAGAGTTCACGTCCGTTTTTTTAATTATTAACAATTTAATTTGTATGTAATTTCTACATACATTACATATATGCAATTTTATTATAAATGTATTAATTAATACAGGGTCTAATTTGTTTAAACATTTCTTGAAAAAATTATTTTTTTCCAAATATGTAGGTACCTATTTTCTCGGAATGGGACGTTTCATCGCCGCCGGTTCATCGCCGCCGTTTCGATGCCGCCGGTTCATCGCCAGTCCATTTCATCGCCGCCGTTTCATCGCCAGTTAGTCAGTTGATCTTGTATTATGGGAGATGACACGACACGACGTTAAATTCAGTTTAAAACTTATGACAAATAAATAGATAAAAAATATTATTATATTAATTTACTGTTCTGTTTCTACTTCCCCCTAAATTTGATACAAAACAGTATTAAATTTGTAGTGTTAAATTATATTTGTTATTATAAAAGTTTAAAAGTCTATTAAAAGATTAAGTATGGCAACGGGAATGGTCATATCTCGCATTTCCTAGAATTCCTAATTAATACTAAAAATAAATAATAAATGTAACTGTCGAAAATTAATCGAAAATTCGGAAATATATTAGTTAGCGATTAACTGACTGGCGATGAACCGGCGGCATCGAAACGGCCGGCGATGAATCGGCTGGCGATGAACTGGCGGCATCGAAACGGCGGCGATGAACTGGCGGCGATGAAACGTCCTAGACCCCTATTTTCTTAACCATATCATTATAGTATGGTATAACTAGATCCAAACCCAGACATCCAAAGTGAAAGTTATCCTCCAACACCAAATTGTTCTATATGGTCTACATAATGTTCAGAAAAAAGTCACACCATTTTGAGCGTCGGGTTTAGGTAGGAGAGGGGGGAGAAATAGGCAAATTCGTAGTTTTTTAAGTTTTTCGTCAATATTTCTAAAACTATGCGGTTTAGCATGAACAACTTTCTATACAAAAATGTTCTAAATTAAATTTGAAACAAAAAAGGTCCTCTGCATAATCCGTCTAAAATGAACGGTTCCAAAGTTATGGAGGTAGTATAGTATAATTGGTCCAAAAAAGGCCTAACCCAGACATTAAAAGTAAAAGTTTTCCTCCAACACCAAATTGTTCTATATGGTCCAGATATTATTCAGTAAAAAGTTACACCATTTTGAGCGTCCGGTTTGGGGGGTAAATAGGGGAGAAATCGGTAAATTAGTAGTTTTTTATGTTTTTCGTCAATATTTCTAAAAATATGCTTTAATGTTCTATACAAAAATGTTCTACATTAAATTTAAAACAAAAAAGGTCCTATATATAATTGTTATAAAATCAACGATTCCACAGTTACGGAGGGTGAAAAGTGGAAGTTTTCGATACTTTTTATATTTTTTGAGCAATTTATAATATTTTTACTGATTGAAAGAAATTTTCTTTAACAGGATTTGCTATTTCAGTGGCCGATGGTATGTTAGTGATAAGCCCTTAAAGAAACGTCAACCTCACCACCCGAAATCATCTTCAACTGCCCAAGAAATATAAAAAGTATCGAAAACCTCCACATTTCACCCTCCGTAACTCTGGAACCGTTGATTTTATAACAAGTAATGATAGGACCATTTTTGTTTTAAATTTTATGTAGAACGTTTTTGTATATAACATTGTTTACGCTTAAACATAGTTTAAGAAATATTGACGAAAATCGTAAAGAAATAACTAATTTACCGACTTCTCCCCCCCCCCCCAAACCGGACGCTCAAAATGGTGTAACTTTTTACTGAACAATATGTGGATTATATAGAACAATTTGGTGTTGGAGGAAAACTTTTACTTTGGATGTGTAGGTTAGGCCTTTTTTTGGACCAATTATACTATACTACCTCCGTAACTTTGGAATCGTTCATTTTAGAAGGATTATGTATAGGGGCATTTTCTATTTCAAATTTATTGTAGAACATTTTTGTATAAAAGTTTGTTCATGCTAAACCTCATAGTTTTAGAAATATTGACGAAAAACGTAAAAAACTACGAATTTCCGATTTCTCCCCCCTCTCCTCCCCAAACCCGACGCTCAAAAAGGTGTGACTTTTTTCTGAACATTATATGGACGATATAGAACAATTTGGTGTTGGAGGATAACTTTCACTTTGGATGTCTGGGTTATGTCATTTTTTTAATCAATTCTATCATATTATTAATGATCATAGAAAAAGTTAAAGTACCTATATTTTAATAAATAAATTATTTTTATTAAATAATAATTTATTGAACATAATTTATTCATTAAAATATACCTTAACTTTTTCTATGATTAATAATGATATATCATTACAAAAAATGGATTTTTGAGAAAATATTATTTTTTCAAAAATTGTTTAAAAAATTAGACTGTTTATTAATTAATAAATGTCTAGACAAATTGCATATTTGTAATTTACACAAAAGTACATACAAATTAAAAGAAGAAATATCAAAATTCATTGAGTAGATCCCAAGATATAGAAAATGGTAGTAGTTTAGTTGCTTTTTTAGTTTTTGAACTCATGCATTTTTCGGCTCCCGCCAGGTAGCTGACAACTGTTTTAATTGCTGACCTATAGGATGAAAACCTACATGTTTCCTGCCTAGAGTTCGCGTTCGTTTTTTAGTTATTAACAATTTAGTGCAATCAACGCAGAAGATCCCCCTTCACTTACTATGACTAATCATCATTTGAACTACATTTTTAAAAATTCGAGTAAAATGTCATCTTTCCGAATACCTATGTAAGAAGATGTTGTGTAAATGTTTATAAACTAGTATTTTTTACTATATTAGATAATTTTTTATCTTTTCTTAACACATTTTGAGAGGATCACTTTTCTACTTTCATTTGGCATACGCAGAATTGTCCTATCTTCATTATTTTCTGTCATTTGTTCTTGCAAAACAAAGGTCTCTGGGATAAACAAATAGAATACCAAACTTTTAAACTAATTAATGGATCGGTCTCAAATTTTGGGAGTTTGTTATGTACCCCAATACAGAACTTTGAGTAAAGCGAAACACTACGGTTCTAAGTTAGTTTTAGGAAAGTTATTAATAAATAACGAATTTCAGTTATTTTGCAGTTTACGAAGCAACAAATTAACTTTTTGACTTTCAAAAATCGTCATTGTGAAGGTTTTTCAATGTTCTAAAAACATAAATTTTGTAATTTTATGTCAACTATTTAGCTTTTTAATTGAGTGCAAAAAATGGAAAAAATCGCATTGATTGCACCAAATTGTTAATAATTAAAAAACACGATCTCTAGACAGGAAACATGAAGGTTTTCAATGTTTTCATCCTATAGGTCAAGTCCACAATAACTAAAAAAGTAGTCAGCTACCTTGATATTAATTTCATTGTCCCGAACATGGTCTATTTCTTGCTTATTTCCCTGACTGGAGTATTATATCAGTGCGACGACACGAATGTTATCTCCTTGTAATAATACAGTTTGAAAATCCCAACTCTAACTCGATTTCCTACTGGTAATCTTTAGTTTCTGCAATATGTGCAATATTGATGTTTTCAGTCAATTCACCGACCGTGTTTGCGAAGCTTCTGGCGGCCCAATAATCACTAAATTTATGACTTCCGTTTTTTTTTGATGAATGGTGTTAGGTTTAAGATAACAGAATGCTATGTTTGTTTTATTTTTGATATGAATGCAATTTCTTTTATTTAGAAACCAACGCCCAATTCTATTTCATTGATGGATGAATGATGAATATACATATTTGTTATTCGATTTTAATTTTTAAATACAAATATTTTTTTGTATAGTATTTTTGCCGCCCCAGGGGCGTCATTTGATAGGGTTAGGGGAGGCAGTTGCCCCCTCCCCTGAAACTGAAAATGACTGAAATTTACAAAAAATACTTTCAGTTTTCATTATTAGATCACATAATATATAATGTATTGTATATTATAATGCTTGCCTCCCCCCCCCAATTAAAATTTCAAGCCCCTGTGCTGCCCTCTCACAATTTGCCGCCCTAGGCAGCTGCCTATATTGCCTAATGGATAAAGCAGCCCTGTTGACTATATTTTTTTGGTACTTTGTACTTTTAAGTGCGTTGTTTTCTACATTCTATTGCCTACATATATAAACATATAATTCCGGTAACTATTACATTTAATTAAGCACTCGTTAACGAATATTCTCATGTGTAGTATATCTAATTTTACTTTCACATTTAGGCAGGAGCCATTTTTGTTTTAAAAAATGTCGGAGTTGGACAAAACGGGACACTTATAAGTTGGATAAAATGGGATACAGTTTTTTATGTCCCGTTTTATCCACCTATTTATTTGTTGGCCTATTAATTTTTTAAATAGCGATAAAGCGTGTTCTTATACTGCAGAAAAGAACAGCATATTTTTATGTGACTTTTGTTCTGGTATACGTACCTAGTCCTAAATAAATAAGGTCTTATTTCCATTTTGCAACAAAACATAAAAGAGGCCTACTTTTAAGTTTCTGACTAGTGAAGATATTGTTTTTTCAAAGTTAAATTTTGCTTTGCAGTCTTATGTCTACTTAATTATACTTTTTAGATAACATTATGCAAAAAATTAAATATTGTGAACCTATCCCGTTTTATCCAACCGTGGTATACTAAAACGGGATGTGTAAGACTTTAATAAATTTTTTTTTACCATTTTCCAGTCATTAAAAATAGCTAAAAATATGCTTTTTGTGTGCTTTAATAAATGTTATACCTATAAAAAATAATAATATGATAATTTCTTTAACATTTTTTCCGTAATAAAAATAAACAAGAATGGTATCCCGTTTTGTCCAACTCTCCCCTACATTGTTCTTTTTGGAAGAAGATTACAAAAGTCTTAAAAATTGTTTTAATTGCTTTGTTTGAGCGAGTCTACCACTTTCTGAAAAAATTCAGTGTGCAGGTTGGAGGCGTTACGTGAGGATAGCATGTCTTATAATTAGGGGTCGCTAACTTCTTGAAAATTTCAAGATCTTGTCTTGATCTTGTCTTGATTTCAAGACAAGATCAACACAAGAAGTAATTTTAGATTTCAAGACAAGACAAGAAATTTTATATCAATACCAAGATTTCTTGTCAAGAAAACAAGAAATCTTAAAATATCTTGACTAATAATAAAAACCCTAAAACGTATTTGGTACATTCCATGTCAAATCACTCAGGCAAAAAATTTTGGATCTCCGATTTGTCTGAAAATTGGTATATAGCTTCTGCGGGACGTAAAAATAAGATATTTACGGTCAAAAAATCTTTTTCTTCTTTTTTTCTCAAAGTGTGATTTTATGCGATTTTACAGTGATTTGGTGTTTATTTAAACAAATTTGCATTTTCTGTCGTAAAGTATCAATGAAAAACATAATATTTTAATAGAAAGGACTCAAAAATGTCATTATATGGCATTATAACAAGTTATTTTGAATCAAAACAAGTTTTTGATCAAATTTTATAGTGTAAAAAACGTTAAAATACTGTTTTTTACATTTTCCTCTATTCCCAAAATACATCATCATCGATTTGGCTGAAAATTTTCCCACAGATATCCAAAAGATAGAACTTTAAGTGGTTAGAAGGATTTGAATTATATTACAATACCAAAAAAGTTACATGCAGTAATATCAGACTCAAAAGTATATATTAGTCCAGTCGGGATAGCATTTGACCTTGAATGCCGAGCTGCCCAAAATTTTATTTTTCTGATCTTTAAGGGTGTCAATAGTAGCCTAAATTTAAAATCACGAATGAATTCCTCCGTTACGTTAGCCGCCATCTTGATTTTAATGGAGAACATGTTTGGCTCAATATCTCCGCCATTTTTAACTTTTCGACAAAAATGGTAGGAACTGAAATTGTTACAAATAAATAGTATTTACAATTATTACAATTCCTTTTTAACAATTTTTGTCGTGAGGTCGATATTTTCGAGTTAATTTTACTTACAGTAGACGCCTATATTTTTGACTATAATATTGCATGTAACTTTTTTGGTATTGTAATATAATTCAAATCCTTCTCACCACTTAAAGTCCTATGTTTTGTCTATCTGTGGGCAAATTTTCAGCCAAATCGATTATGATGTATTTTGGGAATGGAGAAAAATGTAAAAAAAACAGTATTTTAACGTTTTCTACACTATAAAATTTGATCAAAAGCTTGTTTTGAATCAAAATAACTTGTTATAATGCCATATAATGACATTTTTGAGTCCTTTCTATTAAAATATTATGTTTTTCATTGATACTTTACGATAGAAAATGCAAATTTGTATAAATAAACACCAAATCACTGTAAAATCGCATAAAATAACATTTTGAGAAAAAAAGAAGAAGACGATTTTTTGACCTTAAATATCTTATTTGTACGTCCCGCAGAAGCTATATACCAATTTTCAGACAAATCGGAGGTCCAAAATTTTTTTTGCTCCAAAATTGAGTGATTTGAAATGGAATGACCCATTTACTTGTGAAAAAGATAACATTATTTTAACATAACATATTTTAATTTATTGAACACTTTTTTGCTAAAACGATTTACAAAAATGTAAATTAAAAATAATAATTAATGATACTTTCCTAATCCTGTTGAAAATAAAATTGCAAACTAGATTTTATTTTAAATAACAAATTAGCACATTTTTAAATCGGAATTGATAAGCCATGAATTAAGGCAGATCACACTTCTCATGATGTAGTCAACGCCTAGCAGATTTCTTGGCGTTGTTATTGTTAAAGCTGCTCTTGAAAATAGCATTTCCGCAGGTACAGATGTTGCTGGCGTTCCTAGAAAATCCTTGGCCATTTTCGATAATGACGGGTAGATATTTTCGTGTCTTCTCCACCAAGTATATTCTCAGACCAGTATATTCTGACCTAGGCTCATTAAGTATTTTCCAATTTCATCCTTCCAAGATTGTAAGTTATCACTCTTAGCGTTCTTAAATAGGTAAGTACATAATATCTAAATCAAATTCGTTATCTTCTTTTCTCAGACTAAGTGCTGGCTCTGGTATTAGATTCTGTAGATCATTCTCCTCCTCCTAAGTGCCTTCTCTATTGAGGTTGGCGATCAATATGGCAAATTTCTCTCCGTTTTGGGCTTGATGAATTAAGTCATTCACTGTTGTGTGGGTCCAATCTCTGATGTTTCAGAGCCAGGATTTCTTCTTTCTTCCTATACCCCTTTTACCTTCGATTTTGCCTTCTAATATTACCTGAAGCTGCTCAAATTCTCTATGGCGCATTATGTGTCCTAGATATGACGTCTTTCTAATTTTGATCGTATTGACCAGATGAGGACGTGTGTTCATTATTTCCAATACTTCTTAATTTGTAGTTTTGCTGGTCCAGCTTATTCTTAGCATTCGGCGGTACATCCACATTTCGAATCAGAATCGAGATCATTCTGGGATTTATTAAAATAGTAAGTAGTCCGTTCTTTAACGGTAAAATATTGCAAAACCTCTAAATTTTAAAGAACCGCTTGGATTGACATGAAATTTGGCATACACATAGCTAACAAGTCAAAGAAAAAAAGTGATATTGTGCCGATATGTGCTTTTGCCCCGGGGGTGCTTTTCACCCCCTCTTGGGGGTAAAAAAATATTCGTCCAAAGTAAGTCCGGAAATGGATAAACTGACTAATTCTAAGAAACTTTTGTTCTATAGAGTTTTTTCACTAAGTCAATATTTTTCGAGTTGTTTGCCAGTGAATATGTTCATTTTTTCAACAAAATAACCACGCTTTTAGACGGTTTTTTGCAAATAACTTAAATAGTAAGTATTTTGTCGAAAAAAGATTCGTAGCAAAAATATAACCTGTAAAATATTTAAAAAAAAAATGGTGTATATATCACGTCTGTATACGTAGTATAAGCAGAGTTATAGCTAATTAAAAATAGGTTCATATTCGTAAAATTTAAAATGGAATATTTTAACGTGAAATAACCAAAAATGAAGCACTTTTGGGGGAAAACTTATTACAACTTATTTAAAGTGTTTAAAAAAAGCTTCATTTTTGTTTTATAAAAAAAAATTCTAGTATAAAAAGTAAACAAGTTACGCTCAAAATAAAGTTAGTCCCTTTTTTTGGTAAAAAAATCGGGAAAATCACCCCCTAATTAGTATCTCAAATGAACTTAATCGTTACGACTTCACAAGTTTCTTGACTCGCGTATGTATTGTTTATATGATCTGTAAGTTTCATCGGTTCAAAGTCCTTATTTTTGGAAGGGCTGTAGTTAAAAGGGGTTGAACGAATCACTGATCACGAATGTATGCAAATTTAGAAACACCAAATCTTAACCAATTTTTGCCTAACAGTAAAACAAAAAAATACATGATATTCAGAAAAGCAATGCTGACTTTTTTTGTTTTTCGAGATTTTTGGTATCTCTAACAATTTTTAAGTTATTTTGAAAAAAATCATATTTTTCAAAATTAAAATTTTTAAAAATTTCACTTTAAACCCAAATTTTTTCAAAAATAAGCACTCTGAATCGATGAAACTTACAGATCATATAAACAGAACATAAGTAAAATAATTTATGTAGCGGTAACGATTTATTTCATTTAAGTTGCTAATTAGGTGGTGGTCTTCCCGATTTTTTTTGCCAAAACAAAAGGGACCAACTTTATTTTGAGCGTAACTTGCTTAAATTTAATGATAAAAACTTTTTATAAAAACAGAAATAAAGCTCTTTTTAAATACTTTAAAAAAATTATAATGGATTCTCCACAAAAGGTGCTTAATTTTTTGGATATTTCACTTCAAAATATTCTATTTGAAATTTGGTGAATATGAATCTATTTTTCATTGGCTATAACTCTGGTTCTACGAGATCCAGAGACCTAACGTATACACCATTTTTTTTTACTTTTTTACAGGCCATATTTTTGCTAGGAACGTTTTTTTCGACAAAATACTTACTTTTTGAGTTATTTGCGAAAACCCGACTAAAAATGTAGTTATTTTGTTGAAAAATGAACACATTCACTCGCAAATAACTCGAAAAGTGTTGACTTGGCGAAAAAGTTCTATAGAACAAAAGTTACTTAAAATTAGTCAGTATATCAATTTCCGGACTTATTTTGGACTTATATTTTTTCACCCCCAAAAGGGGGTGAAAGTCACCCCCAGGGCAAAAGCACACATCGGCACAATATCACTTTTTTTCTTTGACATGTAAGCTATGCGTATGCCAAATTTCATGTCAATCGAAGCGGTTCTTTAAAATTTAGAGCAAAAACCGTGAAAGAATGTACTAAAGCTTTAAATATTTCTTCAAATTTTTGTACTGCCTCTGATTGTAGAAGCTTTCTCCAAGATGAAGAGGAAAATGCCTCTACTTTATGCCGAGGATCCAAAATAAGAACTATACAGTATATCCAATTAGTTTTGTTATAGTGTTTTAGTATTTTATCTCTCGCAGCTTGAATGAAGTAAATTAATTATTACTCGTCGGTAGTGTCTCTATCAATTTAATTATCAGTAGTAATAACCCAAGGACATTGATAATTGTTCGAAAAATTTTTATAACAGATTTCGAAAGCTTGTTGCTTGGAAACAGACCGACGCCGTAGGCGGAGGTCTGTTGCCTGTAAGCAACAAGCTTGAGAAAGTTGTTAAAAAATTTTTGAGCATTTATCAATGTTCGAGGGTTATTCGGATAGAAAATTTTTTGCTGGTTATGAAAAAAAAAAATACAGAGCAGAAACAATTTATTTAAATGTGCAATTAACAAAGGAACAATTAGAAAAATTTAATGAAGATAATTAATAATTTCATTAATATTCTCATCAGTATTACAAACAAATCGTGACATTTTGAAATATTGAATATTTGAAATGTCAAAATCGAAATGAAACGAAATGTAGGTATACATAGCTACATGATTGAGTGAAAACAGCCCATGGGATCTGTTTTCAGTATAATGCTGGTTTTATTGGTTGTATTCAATCAGATGACCACAAATTAATTGATTTCATTGGATTTCTAATTGAGCAAAAAATTTTCAAGTTAATGAGCCCAATATTTCCAGTTTGTCTAAAAGTAAGTTTACTCCAATTACTACCAATGGGAGTGTGCAATATTTTTCCCCTTCGAGCCTTCGAGTATTGAAGAACGTGTTTTAAAGCTTCCCAGATACTGACAAAATTTACTGATCAGAAACCATTGGGTGCGTTCGGACGACCACAGCGGCTGGACAGCTGAGCCAGCAGTAGCTGTCAGATGTCACCGCTGGAAGTCAGCCACTGAGAGATTTACTAAGCTTTCCCTATCACGGCTGGATACAATCACTCAGCCGGTTTCTGCTGACAGTCAGAGTCAGCCGCTGTGGTCGTCCGAACGCAACCGTTCTTTATCTAATATTTTGCCTTTATTTAGATTTTCGATTGGGACTCCCCTCAGTGGCCGTGTTAGCACGCAACGCAATAAAAAGGTCCCCGGGGAATCACCGTACCGGGTAATCAAGAAATTTCAAGATCTTGAAATTTCTTGAGTCAAGACAAGAAATAAAATGTCAAGAAAACGTCAAGACAAGATTTTTTTAAATTTCTTGATTTTTCTCAAGACACGACAAGAAGTTGTTATCAAGAAAAGAATTCTTGTCTTGTCGACCCCTACTTATAATACACCAAGATGAAATTATTTCCTATACAGTCTGTTCCAACGAAAATTTGACCGTCTCAGAAACTCAGAAACCAAAAGCTTCTTCAAAATAAAAAAAAAACACATCAATTTTTAATGGAAGGGGGATGAATTTTCATGCAAAATTCATGCCCTCAAATGTAACCCCCTACTGCTCCGCATCGACCACCACTTTTTTTTTAAATAGCAAGTGTGGTCGAGTGGCACATCATTTGAAATGTAATTTTTTTCTCTAAACGACGCTCTATTTTTTTTTAATTTACGTAATAAGTTTGAAGATAATTTTGGACTTAACAAATTTATTATAAATTAGTTAAATAAACGTGCTGATCGAAAAAGAAGAGCAGCAATGTATAAAGAAGATTAGAACATACAGAGGACCAGATGCCGACTCCGACCATTACATGGTGGGTATTAAAATGAAGCAACTGATACCAGAAAACAAAAGCAAAATCAAAGATAAGAAATGTATAAATAAACCAATTCGGTTTGCAACAAAAAAAGAGCAAGAAACATACGGAGAAACAATGGAAAGAGAACTAAAAAAGATACAAATAGAAGAACAAACGGAAACAACTGGGAAATCATAAAGCAAGTAATGAACAAAGCAGCAAAATAATGTAATAAACAAGAGATTAAAAAGAGGAAGGAGTGGTTCGACACAGAGTGCCAAAAAGAAATAGAACTAAGACAATCATTAAGGATGGAAATGATCAAGAAAGAAACAACAGAGACGCATAATAGATACATAGAACAAAGCCAAAAAGTAAAGAGGTTGTTGAGAGAAAAAAAGAGAAAACACTTAGATAATAAGCTAAAAGAAATAGAAGAGAACTACAGAAATAAAGAAATAAAAAACCTGTATCAAGGTGCCAGAAACGAGAAAAGAGGATACCAGCAAAAATCCATATTCGTTAAAAACAAAGCTGGGGATAATATAAGCGGTGAAGCAGAAATAGTAGAGAGATGGAAAGAGTATTTTGACGAATTACTAAATGGCAAGAATAAGCCAAACCAAAGTGAATCCATAGAAGCAGAGACAGAAAATGAACAGTTAGAAGACATAGAAGATAATCCACCCAGCAAAGAACAAATCGAGGAAATCATTAAAAATCTTACAAACAACAAATGCACTGGAAGCGATAACATAACAGCAGAGATGATGAAATATGGTGGAAAATGCATGGAACTTTTTTGGTATTGTAATATAATTCAAATCCTTCTCACCACTTAAAGTCCTATGTTTTGTCTATCTGTGGGCAAATTTTCAGCCAAATCGATTATGATGTATTTTGGGAATGGAGAAAAATGTAAATACTTCATTTTAACGTTTTCTACACTATAAAATTTGATCAAAAGCTTGTTTTGAATCAAAGTAACTTGTTATAATGCCATATAATGACATTTTTGAGTCCCTTCTATTAAAATATTATGTTTTCCATTGATACTTTACGACAAAAAATGCAAATTTGTATAAATAAACACCAAATCACTGTTAAATCGCATAAAATAACATTTTGAGAAAAAAAGAAGAAGAAGATTTTTTGACCTTAAATATCTTATTTTTACGTCCCGCAGAAGCTATATAGCAATTTTCAGACAAATCGGAGGTCCAAAATTTTTTTTGCTCCAAAATTGAGTGATTTGAAATGGAATGACCCATTTATATTTCTTTACTAACTCACTGAACGGGATCAGTAAATAGATGTCAAAGGTAGAATTTCTGGTGGAACAGTCATGTCTAGGTCTTGCTGGAAAGACATGTAGATGTTTACGAATTAAGCAAACAGTTTCTAAAATATATAAAGAAGGTAGCGTGTGATCTTTGAAGTAACTTCTGCAATGTGTTGTTCTTCTGAGGTCAAACAGATATCTTATTGCCCCTTTTTGTAATATAAAAATAACATCGGATTGAGCAGCTGACCATAACCTCAAAAAGGAAGACCATATCGAAGATGCGACTCGAACAAAGAAACATATTATGTTATTTTGGAAGAGGCTAAATTCATTTCCCTCGAAACATATCTTATTGTATAGCAAGCTGAGGATAGTTTCTTACTTAACATATCGATATGAAGGGACCGTTTAAGGTTGCTATCTAAAGAAATACCAAGAAACTTTACAGAATCAACGATACTGATCTGCCCGTTATGAAGAGGTAAGGGTTGAAAAGCTCCTTTATAGGATAATGCTACTGTTTTATCTACGTTAAAAGAGAGTACATTAGAACCGGACTAGGATTTTATTGTGAGTAGATTAGAAGTTATAGCAGCATGAAGAGTTGCGATATTTGAGTTGCTCAAAGTGATACTGGTATCATCAGCAAAAAGAAAAACTTTTCCATCGATTTTTAAACTAGTGATGTCATTAATAAAGATAAAGAAACGTAGAGGATCCAATACTGAACCTTGTGAGTTGTGGTACCCCACATACAACATTTTTGTGACTAGAGTCTGTATCATTTGCTCTAACCAGTTGTTTCCTATTATCCAAGTAAGATTGAAACCAATTCAAAGAAATACCCCGAATTCCGTAGAAATCTAGTTCTTTATCAAGATGTCATGATTTACACAATCAAAAGCTTTGGCATAATCACAAAAAACAGTGGCAGTGTGCAGATTATTGTTTAATGCTTGATAAACCTCATGTACTACAGAAAACATGGCATCGGTAGTGGTACATTTATTATTTAAAAAGCCGAACTGATCTTGTGATAAAATGTTGTTTTCAACGAGAAAGGACATAAGTGGGGCTTTTATGAGTCTCTCAATAATTTTGAAGATTACCGGTAGTAATGCAATAGGTCTATAATTACAGGCAGTAGATTTTTCACCAACCTTTTGAAGAGGAATAATGATCGCTGTCTTTGGGCACTCTGGAAATTTACCTTTCTCAAAAGAATCATTAATTATTAGAGAGATGAGATGATTCTCTTTTTTCGTTGGTATGGTAGATAGACTTTTGGTAAGATTGCTCATTTGATTCGATATTTCATTGATATTTCAAGAGAGTATTCAGTAATATTGCAGTTCTATGGTGTCAACAACGTTTATTGACTGAATATCATTTTACCTTTTACTTGACCACTTTAAAGCAATTTACTTTTATTTATTTTATTTCAGTTTAAAATCGATATTTTTAGTCACCAAAAAACATACAAATTAATTAATTAAAATGTCTCGCTTTTAGTGGAATGTTTTAGTATACTTGTATTATGTGTTGCCTACACTAAAGATGTATTCCACAGAAATTTTTTACCGATCTGTAATGTACGTTGCCTATCTTCTGAACTTTCAATCCGATGTACAAGAACTGGGGAATATTTCAGGAAGGTCAAACAACATTGCATCGCTGCCTACATTCTGATTAAATTTATTCAGAATGTTATAAAAATCCTGATCACATGCTTTAAATTTACAATCAGTGCGACAAAGCCCAATTTAACCGACATCAAAATTAGGTAAGTAGACTAGGAACATTAATTAAAAATTGTGCATTTCTATGTGATTTGTCTGGATATATGTAGTTTTCTTTACTAAAATATTAATTTCATTTATTAAATAAATAAAAAATTAATATTAGCGGAACGTTATATTGAAATCCAATTAATAAAATTTACTTAAATGTTAGATAATGTTAAAGATTATAGATATACCCTAGTTTTTGCCGGTTAAACTAGAAATACAAACTGCAATAATTGTGTACTAAAAGTGATATTTTGAATTTTGAGGTAGGTAAGTATCTAGCTAATTAATAAGTTTACATATTTACTTAGTACCTAATCACGTTAGCCTGGTGTGATACTGCAAAAAAATCAAGTACGCCTTTCATAAATAGACATATCAGATGAAAAATGCCAATTTTTTAATTAACAATCAAAATAAAATTTAGATAATTTAATCTCTTGTTTGTGTAAAATGCCAATTTTTAATTAACAATAAAAAACAGTATTTAGATAATTTAATCTTTGGTTTATGTGATGTATATTATAACAAATTTTATAAATGGTTATAATCTAATGGTTATAATTATAATTTTATAATGGTTACAAGAGATATCGTCAAATGATTTCCACTTTCCCCGATTTTGTATAATAAAATAATGTACCACACTCGTGATTTTTTGAAGGTCGCTGGTCCACCGCCTTGATTATAGTGGTCCTGGTCCTGCATTATATTTCTCTTTTTCCTCTACTCCTGTTAAGTGTTAATATTGAGTTAATATTGAGTTAATTAAGTGTTAAGTGTCAATAGTGATATTTGATATTCACTTTAAATTATTAGTTTTGTTAGGTCCCATAGAAAGGTACTTTGATTATTTGGATATGAGTTTCTTATTTTGTTTTTGGGAGGAGGCCTACGTTGAAATATGGACAAACCAGGGCTCATTGATGATTTTTTTCTTTGAAGGTGGATCGTGTCACTTTTCTCTATGTGCCATCTCTTCTAAGGAGGTCGACAACCATTATGGAAATTGGCACTTTCGATACCGCTGCTCTAAGAGATCAGCATGCAGGGGTGGGCAAAAGCCGGCCCGCGGGCCGGATCCGGCCCTTTTGCTTACTTTATCCGGCCCATTGAAAAATCTCGCAAGCAATTGTTTTTAAAGCGTAATGCATTCATTTTTTTTTTCGAATCCTGAGAAAACTAATAAGTATTTTTGAAAAATTTAAACACAGAATTAAATATTACATTATTACCGAGGGCTAATGTCCCTGAAAACTTCTATAATGTTAATCACAGAAGTGAAAAAAAAAAAGAAAAAATTTAGTGTGATTTTTAATTTCAAATTATGTCTTTCTCCTTTTAACGATGGTCAAAAGCTCTCTGTTCCCCTTCCATTCTGTGCAACACCACTTAGTTCGTAATATGATCGGTCCATGGTATTTTCATAATTCCCCTAAAAAGGCACATCTCAAAAGCTTGCAGCTTTTTCATTAAGTCAGCATTAACAATCCAATAAAGAAGAAGAGAGTGGACATAACATGTTTATTATTATCCCGGTTTTTTATAGCATTCTCCGTCTTCCGGTTGCCAGTTTCCAGCTTCGTCCGTCGTTGCATTCGTCAGAGCGAAGGTTCCTTTCCGACATTGCCTTCTGAATGCTGCCTAGCCAGGATTGTTTCGGAGTTCATCTCTTCCTTCTTTCCCTTGGCGTCGATTTTAAAATTTGTTTTGGCAGCCTGTCGTCGTCCATTGACGTCGTACATGACCATACCAGATCAGTTGTCTCCTTTGAATTTCGTCTATGATGGTTGACTTGACATAACATTTTACCATCCGATATTGGATTTGCAGATTGAATCTTTGGTTACTCAGAAATTTCCTTATCTTCAAAAAGGCTGCTCTTGATTACTCTATTCTTAATCGAATTTCTGAAGTTCATTTTTTATATGGATCCTTGTTATGGCTTAATATAATGGACCATATTAAAAATTTCGTAATTTTACTGGAAACAAATTGTTCACATGTACACATAGGGCAGTCAATGAGGGTATGTGGCTCCGAATTCCGTCCTAGTATATAGATTTACGTGATATTTTCACAGTAAGTAGGGAATAGCCCAAGAAACAAAGTCTACCCTATGCCGATGTGTGCTTTTGTCTTGGGGGCGGTTCCCACCCCTTTTCGGGGGTGGAAAATTTTTTGCTTAAATAACTACGGAAGTTGCTAGAGAACCTAATACTAAGCAAAAACTACTCTGTAATTTTTTTTCGAAAACTCAATACTTTTTGAGTTATTCCTGGTTAAAAATTGGCCATTTTCATTGAAACATAACACCTTTTCAAACGTTTTTTGCGAATACCTTAAAAACTATGCATCTAACTAAAAACACTATATAAAACATTTTTGTAGCTTATAAAATTACAAAGAGATTCTTTCCTTTATGAATCTTCTAGTTATAACACAAAAAGAGATATGGTAAGTGAAAAAAACTTGTTTTCTTGGTGCATGCTCAAATCAGTGTATTTAACTTGAAATAACAGAGAAACGGTCGATTTTAGGTGTATAATGCTACCAATAACTTTTATTGTGCTTGAAAAGACCTATAAATTAAGCAATATTAAATGTCGATTACATTCAAACTATGCGAGATAAACTGTAAAAAATTTGATGACTAACGTATTTTAAGAAAAAAATGAGAAGTATATTTAACCCCTCATCCACAAGAATTTAAATGCATCGTTTTCCTTCTACAATACATTTTACTATAGTGTTCTTTTTATGTTCAAAAGGTTGGGCGGGTTTAAAATGAATGGTTTTTGAAAAAAATAAGATCAAATTATTGAACGCATTTTTAAATTTTCTTAAAAATCTTCCTATTTCTCCATGTAACTCGAAAATGATAAGAGATGTCAAAAAAAAGATGCCATACAAAAATGTAGGTTTCTTCTAGATAAACATATTGATTTTATTTTTTATAACAGTATCTCTTATCATTTTCAAGTTACATGGAGAAAAAGGAAGATTTTTAAAAAAAATTAAATATGCGCTCCATAATTTGATCTTATTTTTTTTTTCAAAAACCATTCATTTTAAACCCGCTCAACTTTTTGAACATAAAAATAACACTAGTAAAATGTATTGTAGAAGGAAAACGATGCATTTAAATTCTTGTGGATGAGGGGTTAAATACATTCTCAATTTTTTTCTTAAAATTCGTTAGTCATCAATTTTTTGCAGCATATCTCGCTTAGTTTGAATGTAATCGACATTTAATATTGCATATTTCCAAGGACTTTTCAATCACAATAAAAGGTATTGGTACCATTATACACCTAAAATCGACCGTTTCTCTGTTATTTCAAGTTGAATACACTGATTTGAGCATGCACCAAAAAAACAAACTCTTTTTACCTACTATATCTCTTTTTGTGTTATAACTAGAAGATTGAAGAAGGAACAAATCTCTTTGATTTTTTATGGGCTACAAAAATGTTTTATATAATTTTTTTAGTTAGATGCATTGTTTTAAAGAATTCGCAAAAAACCGTTTGAAAAGGTGTTATATTTCAATGAAAATAGCCAATTTTCAACCACGAATAATTCAAAAAGTATTGAGTTTTCGAAAAAATATCATAGAACAGTTTTTGCTTAGAATTAGGTTCTCTAGCAACTTCCGTAGTTGTTTAACCAAAAAATTTTCCACCCACGAGAAGGGGTGGGAACCGCCCCCAAGACAAAAGCACACATCGGCATAGGGTAGACTTTGAATAAGGAGATATTTTCAGGCTATTCCTAAAATTTCATTAAAATCCATGCAGTAGGATAGAATTCGAAGGTAATAACCTGTTATTGCTCTCATTGACTGCCCTAACACCAGAAAGACAATTTATTATTATTAACAGTCACATGTCTTTCTCCAAATGCTTTAAAATGATACTTATAGTATTTTTGTCAAAAAAATTTCTTGGACAGAGAAAAACCTCCGGCCCGGGAGACATTTTGAAAATTTCATTTTGGCCGGCGCTTAAATGTATTTGCCCACCCCTGAGCATAAGTGTAGTTAAACCAAGCTCTCGATTTGTTTAACCAGGAGATGCGTCTTCTTCCACGACTCTTTCTACCCTCCATTTTCCTTGTATTACACAGGCCTACAGTGTTTTTGGTGCCAAAGTGTTTAGAGCTGATTTTAGGTATATTTGGGGTGCTGATTCCGAATATGGCTTTAGTTTTGCCAAATCAGCTCTAGTTTTCAAGATAACGTAGGCCATACCAGCTCTTATGCAATAAAATACGAATATGCTGATATACTAAATTGAAATAAAAATCACACAATTAGAAAATACGTATATTTTAAGCCATTTAACTAGATACCTACAATAAAACTCTTTGTACAATAAAACAGATATACAATTAGTTTTGAGAAAAAAACTAACAAAATAGAAAAAAACTTGACGTAACGAAAACTTCGCTTGTGTGATTTCCTGGAATGAACTTTTAAACAGTCTCTTTTCAAAAATCTGCCATCATATGGGTGTCACATCTTCCTTGGTCCTCCATGGTTTTATGTCTTGGTGAAATCTCTCATCTTGTTTCTCACTTGTGTCACTTAAGTTTTCAGGGAAACGGTCCAGGTGGCTGTGAAGATATTGGACTTTGATGCTCATATTACATCCAAGAGATTGGAAGTTATTCAGCAAACGGTTTACCAGCTTAGCATAGTTTTACTTTTGAGATTTCCCAGAAAATTTTTCATAATGCCCACAAATGAAAGCCAAGCTTTTTTCTCTACCGCATTAATTGACCCCACAAAAGCCAGATCCTTTGTAAGAAGTCAGATCTGTGGTATATCGAAGATTCCAGCTTTGAGTTTTTCCGTACTTAACTGGGGCAGCTTCCTTCCTATGTAGGCAAAGCATTAGAATCAAGTGCCTTAACGAATTGCTTCATTAGGCCTAGCTTAATACGGAGGAGTTTTAAAAGTTTAAAAATACTTTTCAAGCTGTTTTATTTCCTTATAAAATAGTAATGTAACGACATTAAAGTATCATTTCTTGCATAAATAAGGCAGAATACAGTGAGAATAACAAATATACCGAGGAAGAAGTTTAATTAACAATGTATATTCCTTTGAATAGCATATTCTTCATTATCTCTAATATTAAAACTACTAATTTCGGAATGTGACATATCCATAAAACTAGAGCTGATACAAAAAACGGAATGCATATTTCCATTTATCTCTACTAATATAGTAAAAATCAGCTTAAAGATTCACGGCACCAAAACAAATTTTTTTTTCTGTAGGCCTGTGTTATTAATTGCAACAAGTTGTAACGCTCATATGAAATGTCCCAGATATCGTAGTTTTTTAAATTTAATTATATTTAAAATCCCTCTTTCTTTACCCATTATTCTCAACATCTCGACATTCGTGGCTCTATCCACCCAACTTATTCTTAATATCCTTCTGTAAGCCCATAACTCGAAGGTTTTTACTCTGTCCGAAACATCGATCTTTAATATCCAAGCGTGTCCAAGCCATAAAATAATACGGAGAACACGTAGTCATCTTTAAGGCCATCGGTACATAATTCGCAAATATTTTACGGCTATCCCTACTTTTTCTGTCTTTACACGGCAAATTACGTGTAGTAAAATTCTCACTGGTATGGATATGTAAACTTTACTTGACAAGATGGCTTTTGAATGTTCTTGGTTAACTGTTACTTGTATAATTGCTTAAATTATTAATTCAGTTGATTAATATGATAATTTTTTCACTAACTATGTATTCAGTGATTGTAATAATTTATCTACTGTACAACGGGCATAGGTAAATTGAGTCCCGTATACCTGAATTAAGAAGGGTCAAAATATTTAGATGGTCGAATTGAGTCCCGGGCATCGTAATCCTTCTAATCACCTTTTAATAGCTTTTTAATTTGTAAGTATTTTATTGGTTATGCATTTATGGTAATCAAATAAAAAGTAATATGTATACCACAAAATATTTAGTATAGAGTGCGATCTATCTGTATACGATACAGTGTTAAGTTGATTGCCAATGAAAATCGTTCTTAGTGAAAAAGAAAAACAATAATTGATTATGTTGAATGGCTTCAAACATTGTTTTCAAAATTATTTAAAAAATGACGGCAAGCGTTGGATTTGTTGTGCGCAGACGAAAGAAAAATGTAAAGCATTTTTAAAAACCCAAGGGGACAACGTAGTGATGGAAATTATGGATGACCACAATCATAGTTAATTAAACGAAGATGTACTCAATCGTCAAATGTTAGTAACTCCTTGAAGTGAAAGACCGTAGAAGATATCAGTGAACGACCTATGAAAATGGAGGATATGAAAATTTTGCATGAGGAATTACGAAATGGCAATATTAGTACCTTGGCTACCAAAGATGTGGAATTGGCCAGAAATATATGTATAACGCCCGACGATCTTGTTCCTAAATTTGCCTAAATTGCCTTGTTGCCTAAATTGCCAAAAAGTATGGAAGAAACTCATGAACATTAAAACATTTCCAGTGAATACCAACAAAAAGGAGGATTTTCTAATGGTAAACGACATACAAAAACCAAATTATTGTTTTATTACAACAGCAATTGAACTTTTGAATATTGCTCAAAGTTTTTTATACAAATGTTCTCCATCCATGATCTAAAAGAAGATCATTATATTATACCTTTGGTTTTCTTCTTATTGCCAAATAGAAAAAAACATACATATACATAGACTGGCATTTAAATACCTTACTTAGCACAGATTTAGCATGTACAGATTTTGTGTCATTTTGGAACTACTAATGAAATAAAAAATTTTAGTAGTTCCAAAATTACACAAAATCTAGACATCGGATAAAAAAGTTTATTTGAAGAAACTGTATTTTTTTGTTCTTCTTAATGGCGGTACAGGCTCGTTTTTTTAATATTGTATTTAATTACAGAGTAATTTCCACATATTAATATATTTTTCAAATTGGGCTCTGTACCGCCATTCTTAATTATATTACGAATACGTGTGCCAAATATCTCGAAAAAATATTCAAAATTACAGCCGTAATCTTGGAACGCGTTTTCGCTACCTGTTGATCGCTACTGTTTCCTCTTAACCAGAGTATTATGCAGCTGCTGCATTTTCGTGTTGCAAAGAAATTAAAAATGTTTATATACATTTTTACTTGTCCAGTAGTTAAATAATGAGTCAGTAGGTCAATTAGGTGCAGTAAGACAGATTACTTTCAGACAGATGGTTACTTTCAGAAAAAAACTACTTATACTTATCATGTTATTAGTTTTGCACATCATCAAATGCTACCTGCAGTTATTTTTAAATGAAGTGCCTACTTACTTTTAATATATAACCATTGTAAAAGTATTTTTGCTTTGGTCTCTACCACCAACGTGTGGTTCATTCCATCCCAGCGCCATATTTTATGATCGGCATATATTTTCTTATACCCTACTTTCACTTTTCTCTCTTCCTTTCTTAGTTCTTGCGCTTTTTGTGTGACACGTTTCTGTATAATTCTGTCGTTCTTTGATAGGTCATCGTTGATATAAACTAGATCTTCTTCTCGATTTCTCAATTTGGTTTTGTTTCGCATGATTTTTCTTTTATCTTCTTCCTTTTCAAGCTCAACCAAACAAACTTTTTCTCCTAACTTCAGAGCCTTCTCTATTTGTACATCTACTTCTAATTCTGTCTGCATAACATTTTTCATTGCGTGTTTTAGGATATCTGGGCCATTTGTATCTATGTTCAAACTCTGTATAATTATATTTTTCCGCCTTTTTTGATTTTCTAAACTTTCAAGCCGTTCTTCTAAGTATTTGATAAACTGCCTGTTTTAGTTTCGTGTTTTCTTCTCTTAATGTTATATTCTCCTGGCGTAGCTCTCTTATTTCATCTCTATATTCTTTCTGCTCTCTACGCATCTCGTTAAGTTCTCTTGATTGTTCCCCGATTTTTAAACTTACTCCTGCCATCAGGCCATTTCAGCCCTAGGCCTACAAAGCATGTTGCGCTTAATAAATAAATAAAAGTATTTTTATCACTATATCTTTTGAGGTAACCTATTGTGAATATTTTATACTTTATCTAAAACACATAATAAATACGTAAGAGACACTGTCAATATTTATATAAGTATTTGTCATACATAAATCTAAATGTGGATATTTTTTATTACGAAGATAAATCAGAGTAAATAAACCTTGTATCCACACTAAAAATGCAGTTAACTTAAGCATAGAAGTATTATAGTACGTTAATAAATCATACACAAAAATGGATTATCGAAAGACGATTGGTAAAAAAACACGTGACACCATAATATAAATAGCTAGGAAAGATTAGTGTGCAGGACGCTACACCAGTGGGTAAATGGACCTGGTGAATATCTCTTGTCCTTCACACAAGAGGGGAGCCAGCTTCTATAGTGGTTGATATACTTAATTAGACTCTGATGATCTTTGTCGAGTCGAAGCAAGGTGTAAATCGGTGTTGAAATGATTCAAAAACGTGTGGGATAATTATTTTATTTAACACAATCACTATTATTTACAAGTACTATACAATATAATTATGATTGGGTTTACTACAACAAAAAACATACAACATACATACATTTGCTATGTTCATAAAATTGACAGTAAAGTGAACCGCGATTTAAGAGTCCAGTATGTAATTAATAAAGAGTGAGAGAATTAATTCGCGTGAAAAACCGAGTAATGATAATGACAAAATGCGAGCCGTGAAGTAAGAATGTAATCATTCGAGAGAATACATTCTGAGTAGAGCTAAAAACGCGAGCGTCTACCCATCAGGGTGGCTAATAAGTGACTGAGAGACTAAAACCGACTAAGCATAAGGATTCCTCTTTCCTTCGGGTTCAAAAGCAAAAAGATTAATAATAATTTAAGAAAAAATTTACGTTTCAGAAATAAACAGAAGCTCCAATTCTGTCACGTAGCGACAAAAGGCCTTTATTGATTTTAGGAAACATAAATCCGAACAGCGAGACAGTTTAAATCACACATTGTTAAGTTAAAGGTATAGAGATTGTTCTTAATTTCGACCGAGCCCCTGGGAAACAGGATGTATCTTAAAATCGAATGTTTTCATAGTACAAGGCTCCTTGTATCGCCGACTCAAAAAGGCAGGCCACCCAGACGCAGTGTTGTCTCGGAATTAGTTAAATTGGAAACTACATAAGGCAGATGTGTTTGTTTTGAAATAATCAAGGAGACGACACATCGGCAGATGCATCCGCAGACGCGGTCCGCACAGACGCATCTGCGGTTGCATCTACCGATGCATCATCACGAGCTGACCACACATCTGTAGGTACACATCTGTAAATCGTTCAGTCTGTGTTAATTGTCGGGTGACGCTGACGCAAAATGTACTTTGAATTAACTGCGAAAACTAATGCGCCGTAGTGGTCACAGGTCAGATGTGTGGAGAGGCATCGGGCGTTCGCACCGAAACCCTTTGATCTGTGCTAGGAAAACCGACAACAATCGGATATTTCGCAGACGCGTCCGCCGACGTGATATATAAACAACAAACGATCAAATTACCCCATCTACACATCTTCGGATGCATACGCAGATGCCGTCCGCGGACGCGTATATAGGTGCGACTGGCCGTATGACGATCCGGCGCGAAGGGGTTAATGATCACAGAACAAACGAAGTGCCATGCGTAGACAAAGATGAGAATTTGACTGTATGTACTTATAGAAGAAGTTAAGGAAGGTATCTTAGAAAGAAAGAGCAATAGACAAACAGAACACTGTGGGTAACTAAGTCAAAATGCGCTCAAAAAATGAACTTACCTTTTTAGTAGGTACTCATAGCATAGTACTTTGCTTTGAGTAGAACTTTGCCAAGGTTAGCTAAAATGCGAATGATAATAGTACTAACGAATATATTGTCAAAAGAAGTCATAAGATGCGAAATCAATGATTCCAAAACTAGCAGTACCTAAAATTAAAAGTACCTAAATTCAAGTTCAAGCCTTATTCTGTCAGTTCTTGATAAGTCGGTTGGACTTATTTTATTATGAAACATTGTTTTTTAGGTGTTAATGCCCGTCTCCCCATAAGGAACCTTCCTCATTAACAACTAAAAAAATATGTTTTAGAATAAAACAGGGCTAAAATTCTTATCGAGACCTGATAGAATAAGGTTTGAACTTGAATTTATATACTTGATGATTACAAAAAAGATATTTTTTACTTATGTTTTTGAACCTTGAAAATCGTCATCTTTTGTTCTTTTTTCAGTTTTAAATTGTTTATAACTTGAAAACAATCAACTTTAGAGAAAAATTACAAAAGACATTTTTTGTTTAGAGTGATCCAAAAAATCTGATTTTAAATTCATAAAAAAATTTCATTTTTTAATTATTAATTAATTATAGTTAGAACAAGATTACAAGTATTTCTCATGATCATCTTTCAGTGCGTCACAGTTTTTCGATTTCTTTCTAACGCATTAAATTGTATGTGACAGAAAAAAAGGCACGTCGGTGATTACATTTCGTCGGTGACATTTCTATAACATTTATTCTAGTTATTCTAGTTGTCGATAGATGGCGCCATAATAAAAAATTTTTTTTTAATTAGATAATAATATTACAAATATAATCTGTATAATTTATAAGACTATACAAATCAAAGAAAATGCCATTTTATAAATGCAAGAAACACATTTGATTTGTTTTTATTCCAAATTGAAAATAAAATGTGACAACTGTCAGATTTAACTAAAATGTCATGTTAGAATAAATGTCATAAATGTGTATTAGCACGGACTTACCCTATTTCCTATCATTTGCTACGCACTGAAAAATAATCATGAAAAGGACAATAGATCGAACAACCCTTGTTTTTTGTAATTGTTAACATGCTAAATTACATACCCAATCATTTTCATCCATTAAACAGATCGGTGCAAATTGACTTTATATCGGACCCTCTACTATATTTCGTAGAAACTTTAAGAGCAAATTTCAACAAACATACATGTAGATGACACCAGACATAAGAATTAAGAATGTACAGAGTTATACAGGGTGTTTCATTGGGAAAGTAACATACGTTAACTGTAGAAAGAGGACACTTAGGCGGTCTCAAAAATACCATACATAATGGGTCTTACACCATTAATAACAAAGATACTGGGTGTTTTTATCTATTTTGCCATTTTCTTATTTGGTTCATGACTTTTTAACCACACCGTATATTTATTTTATATTTGGCACGCAAATATCCTTTAAGGTGTACAATAAATTAATTTATTTACAAATGTAAAAAATCCAGGTCCGGATTAAAAAATATTAGAAAAATGTTCCGACCCAAAAACAACACCCTGTACATTAAATTTTTTTAAAATGGATTTTTTAGTTGAAAAGAGGATGAAAAACTAAATTTAGTGGTATACTTTGAATTTTTGGCAAAATGATTTTTCTGATCAAATTTTGAATTTGAATTCTGAAATAATGTGAATTGCGAGAGCTCTAAGTAGAAAAAAAATTAAATACAACTTACAACTTGTTAACCGCACTGCATATTTATTTTATATTTAACACGCGAATATTCTTTTAGGTGTCCAATCAATTATTTTATTTACAATTATAAAAAATCCAGGTCTGGATTAAAAAATATTGTAAAAATGTTCCGACCCCAAAAAACACCCTGTATATTAAATTTTTTTAAAATGGATTTTGCATTTGAAAATAGGATGAAAAACTTAATTAATGGAATACTTTGAATTTTCGGCAAAATTATTTTTCTGATAAAATTTTGTATTAAAATTTCTCTAAGTAGAAGAAATTAAAATGTGACTTAATTTTAGTTAATACCATTATTTAATCTAAATTGGTAAAATGTTACACATTTCAGTGTTTTTTTTTGTTATCTGTGACAAATAGTTTATGGCGAATATTCATCTTTAAATAATGAATAAATAATAAAGAGTCGATAAAGAATACATAACTTTAATCAACAAAGTATCTAAAAATTATAACAAAACAGAGAAAATGTGCAGCATAACTATTCAAAACTAAAGTACTTATTCAAAATTACCACCATCAAAAATTATTGTTATGTGTCAAAATGTTAATATTTTACCAATTTAGATTAAATAATGGTATTAATTAAAATTAAATCATATTTAAATTTTTTTACTTTGAGCTTCGCAATTCACATAATTTCAGAATTCAAATTCAAAATTTTACAAGAAAAATCATTTTGCCGAAAATTCAAAGTATACCATTAAATTTAGTTTTTCAGCCTCTTTTCAAGTGCAAACTCCATTTTAAAAAAATTTATTATACAGGGTGTTTTTGGGTCGGAATATTTATACAATATTTTTTAATCCGGACCTGGATTTTTTTATTTGTAAATAAATTAATTGACAAGTTGTAAGCTATATTTCAATTTTTTTCTACTTAGGGCTCTCGAAATTCACATAATTTCTGAATTTAAATTCAAAATTTGATCAGCAAAATCATTTTGCCAAAAATTCAAAGTATACCACTAAATTTAGTTTTTCATCCTCTTTTCAACTGAAAAATCCATTTTAAAAAAATTTAATGTACAGGGTGTTTTTTTTTTGGGTTGGAATATTTTCCCAATTTTTTTTAATCCGGACCTGGATTTTTTGCAATTGTAAATAATTTAATTTATTGTACACCTTAAACGATATTTGCGTGCCAAATATAAAATAAATATACAGTGTGGTTAAAAAGTTATGAACCAATTAAGAAAATGGCAAAATAGATAAACACTCAGTATCTTTGTTATTAATGGAGTAAGACCCATTAAGTATGGTATTTTTGAGACCGCCCAAGTGTCCTCTTTCTACAGTTAACGTATGTTACTTTCCCAATGAAACACCCTGTATCTACATATACGTAGTAGACTTCTAGATAAATAGCCTATTAAATCACTCTTAAAAGCATAATCATCAGACGCATCAAAGAAGCGAGATCTGCCTTTTTAACTTACCTGAAATAACAAGCTAATTATTGTCATTGTCTAGGCTTCCATGTCATGTAGTAACGTATCGTGTATATACAGTGATGAGCGCGCTAATAACCGGCAAAATAGCGCAAAAGATGGAAAAAACATTAAGTTTATGAGATAAAAAGAAATGAAACTAGTGGAGGTGGGAGATTTAGCGATAAAAACCTAAAAATATATATTATATTTATTGTTTCCCATCTTTAGATATTTAGACGTATCGGACGAGTTTAGCAACTGCCACTGTCACAGTGACAGTTTTAGTTGACATACTCCTCTGATACGTCTAAAGGTGGGAAACAATAAATAGAATGTATATTTTTAGGTTTTTATCGCTAAATCTTCCACCTCCACTAGTTTCATTTCTTTTTATCTCACAAACTTAATGTGTTTTCCATCTTTTGCGCTATTTTGCCGGTGCGCTCATCACTGGATTTAATTTCTACAATACTCTACAGAACTACAGAACTCTACAATATCATACGATATTGTAGAGTTAGATCAAGATCTGGTGAAAATTGTTTCATTTTTAGTAATGCGTTTCTGGGGTGTTCTATTCTACATTCTACTTCATGTTCTGAGCCTAAGGTCTCAAGTATCCAGCATCTTAGAAATTTAAACTTTTCAACTTGTTAATTTAGTGTACTGTCATTGTCATTTACTAATATGTTTATGTCTGGAGTATTCTTTTTCGTAATTATTCCTTTTTTTTCTTTGCATTAATTTAAAGACCCTATTTTAACCCTCGCTCACTACATTGTCAGCAGATTGTATAATTCTTGTTCTCTTCCGGCAATTAATACATACTGTATAGTCGGTAAGTCGTATGTTATTAACAAATCTGCCATTACTATTTTTATATATTATTTTCTTGTGGATATGCTCATTTGTTCATCCATTTGCACATACAATTTTTTTTGTCTCCTCCCCTTTCTTGTCTGCAGTGGTTGGATAGGTACATTAAAAATATTATTGTTATTTTTTTGGTAAAGGTCAACAACTGAATTATTTTAATTCTTATCTAGTAAGAGAAACAACCGATAATACAGTCCTGTTTATTATTGTGTTCACCGAAGTGTGCTGAAAAGTGGTGTACTTTTTCTGTTGCGGCAGCGTTAATAGGCAGTGGCGGCTAGTCAGGGTGGGCAGGGTCGGCAGTGCCGACCCACACATTTATGGACACATTATAGATTTTTTTTTAAATAGTTTAATTTAATCAAAGTTGATGATATTCTTTTCTGTGAAATAAAAAAAACTCTGTGAGATAATACAGACTAAATTTTATTCATTGTTTTTAAAAGAATTCGATCGATCCGATACGTTAAGTGATCCCTGTGCGCTGTGCGTAAGAGACTTTTCAAATTAATGATCCTAGCCATGCACCCGATTGCGATTGTGTGAATTCTTATAAGGCCCGCTTCGGCAAGCCGTCCCCAGATTGACCATTTGCTTGTAATATAAAGCTATGGAATATTAGCCGATAGGCAACCAATTATACATTCCCCGTATTTATTTGAATGGCAAGTACGGCAGATAAACAATCTGCCGAGCGGTGATCTACAAACGGCAAATTAAATTTTCTACAATATAGGATTAGTTAAAATTTTTAAAAATTGTCACCCTTGTTGCAAAATAGCAATAATTGCGAAAAAATCATAAAAAAACAAGTATTCGCATTTTACGTTTTTCAACCATTTATGCTACACTTCATAATTTTACCCAGAAAAACTATATCATATAATGAAACAATACTGTGAATTTCATTAAGATTGGTTCAATAGATTTTGCAAAATGAATTTGCAATCCAGCTTTCGCAAAAAAATTCATTTTTTCAAAATGTTGCAAAACTGAAAATAAAGCAGATAGCAAGTTGAATTTATTTTTAAGTATAGAAGAATACTGTACCTTTCTTCTATATGTAAAAAAAATCAACTTGCTATCTGCTTTATTGTCAGTACTGCAACATTTTGAAAAAATTAATCTTTTTTGCAAAAGCTGGATTGCAAAATTTATTTTGCAAAATCTATTGAATCGATCTTAATGAAATTTACAGTATTGTTTTATTATGCCATAAAGGTTTTCTGGTTAAAATATGAAGGTCGTAATAAGTGTAGCATAAATGGTTGAAAAACGTAAAATGCGAATACTTGTTTTTTATGTTTTTTTCGCAATTATTGCTGTTTTGCAACAAGGATGACACTTTTAAATTTAAACAATTTTCCGGACCTTTTTGAGTGGAAGGATAACTCAATTATTATTTCCAAAGAATTTTCAAAATATCTATTAGACAAGTTCATTAATACCATCATTCTTTAATCAAATAAAATAAGAAAATTGATTAACAGTTTTATATGCTGATCTAAATATTTTCGGAAGGTGGGATAAGTTACAATATGTTTAATTTTATATACTGCAATTCATTAGGTATAACAAACTGTTCCCGAAATTAATAAATTCTTGTGCTCAAATGTGGGTAAATTCTGCCTCAAATGAACGGGATTTCTCTTGTCTCAAAAGAGTCAAAACGTATTGTCGAAACACCATGAAACAAGAGAGAATGTCAAACTTGTCTCAAATTTCAATAGAAAAAAAAAAAAAAAGAATGTGTGTGTACTTTGTACGCACGTAAGAAGTTATACTTCTATTATATGATTTCTTAAAAATAAATATACTTTAAACAGTTTGTTTTAATTTTTTTAAACACCAAACTAATTTTGTGCTTATCGCTTTCAAAAAAATAAAAAAAAGTATAGTATTGCTCCGGACTCGAACTCACGACCTCTCGATCTCTGGCCGAATGCTATACCAAATACGCTACGTGGACTGTGTCTGTATCGGTTCGGACGTACCTAATCACAATTCACGGTAAAAAACAGACTGGAAGGTGAAGTATAATAAATATACAATAAAATGTTTTAATAATACTCATCTTACTCCTGAGGAAAACAAATCCAAAGACACAAAAATTATAATAAATATATTTACTAAAAACACTAATATATTCTTTTCACACCTTTTCTTGCACTGATATATTTATACATAACTTGAAAGATTCAGCAACTAAACGCCACACTCTCTGTGTGCGCATGCGCGCAATATTATGAAATTTTACTCTCAATCGCGTCTAAAGAAGTATAACTTCAAAAACTTTTAAAACCTCTCAAAAACAATAATAAATTTTACAATGACGTTATAACCCATTTTGATACTTCGGAACAACATAGACTAGAGTTAATTTATAAACAGGTTTAGGTTCTAAATTTATAAAAAAAACAAAAAAAAAAACAAAAAAAAAACAAAAAAACAAAAAAAAAATAAAAAATAAATGAAAGAAAACAAAAACCAAAAATCTTCTATGAAATTGAAGCTTTTTAATTAGGTGACATACCTATCTGAGGAGACAAAACCTTGCCGACCCTGTCCCTAAAGCCACGAGCCGCCACTGTTAATAGGCATTATTCTTTTTAACTTGCATGTATCATATATTTATCTCATGTTAATTTTCTCGTCAGTTTTTCGCCTATTTCTGATTAGTTAATCGTGTTTTTTTAAAATATCTGTATTCCGGTTTTTTAAGTGTAGGTACATGTTCGTCTAGTAGGTAAGTATCCATTATCCATGAAGTGAGTAATATCGAGCTGCAAGTCCCATCCCTTGTTCTACTGCTCATCCATAGGTCGATCCGATATACCAGCGTATTCTAATCTAACTAGCAGATTCATTTAGAATTTGAAACTACTATGTTAGCCTTTTTGTTTTCTAGCTTGAGTCAGAACCAAGATTACTAGAACACAGTTAAGTGAATGTGAGTTGTCGGCCTGGACCGTTGGATATTTGATCAGCTTTTTTAAATATCAAGATTGAATAACTCGGGATTATATGTATTGTGAATCTTTGATGCAGTGTTTCGTCTTGCCTTCTGCATCTCCACATCGTTGACCATTTATTTAGTTCATCCACTTTAGTGGTCGATTTCTCAGCCTCAAGAGAATATACCTTAATCTTACCAGTTCATGCATCGGAGTTGTTGACCGGTAAAGATGAAATTACTTATGGCAATAATTCAATCCTTACCTGTCCTGCTGTATCTTTTCCCTTCGTGAGGATGTAGGTAATATTATAATGTTGTCATGTATTTTGTTTGACTATTTCTATTTAATTATCTCTCTCCTGGGCATGTTGTTTAGAATGAGTAACCAGTCTAGTTCTTTATTTGGCCCGACCATCGTTCTAGATTCTAGAGATCTTCCTCTGGATATTTGGACCACTACGTAGCCTTGAACTATCATTCGTTCTATGCCTTCTCTTCTTCTAGTTATATGTACAAAATATCTTAGTATATTTTAGTTGATAATTTGCGGTGAGCCTACTTTTTATGTTAACTTCTTCTAGTATTGAATTATTCGTACGATGTACGGTTCTTGGTATGCGTAAAGGCGGAGACAGATATCCGCGCCGCGAACTCCGCGCCGTGTGTGCGCCGCGCGTTCGTGGCGCGGTTATTGTTCGTTAAAATTTTTCATTTTGACGATCCAGAGGAAACTTACGAACGTTTAGTAATTGTAGATAATCATGTCTCTGTCCTGTACTTCTACTACATCTTATTTTGGTATTGTTCTGAAACTATTTTCTTGTGTCATCTTATGCAATTTACTATTTTATGTGGAATAAGCCGCAGTTTGGGAACATTTCGGGAACTACCTTTTTCGCTTCCTGGCAACAAAAATATAATGGTAGGGGAGCCCAAGCGGGGATTTTTGCAGTTACTCGAGCGCGTCAGATTATCATATGGGGAGAAACGTGGTACCCTGCAGATGTACCTCCACCATATATTGGCTCTTAACACAGGGGAGTTCGTTCAGAGGGGCCCGAAAAAAAAATCTATCCTTAAAATATTCGAAATTGCCAGATTAAGATAAGGTAAGTAAGTACATGCAAAAGAGTCTATATTTCAAAAATATGACGATTTGAGCGTCAAATGTACGGAAATGGGTGAGTCAAAAAGTTTCACAAAAAAAAGCGAATATTTCGCGAAATGAACGTCAGATTGAAAAACTAAAAACTACGTGTTCAATATTTTTCAAAAATCTATCGAAAAATACCAAACTTGACCCCCCACGGAGAGGGGTGGGGGGTAAATTTAAAATTTTAAATACAAATCCCGCGATCTTTCGCAAAATAAACATCATATCGAAAAACTGCAAAATACACTTTATCAATGTTTTTGAAAAATCTATCGAATGGTTCCAAACACGACCCCCCACGGAGGTGAGGTGGGGGGTTACTTTAAAATCTTAAATGGTAGACCCCGTTTCTTATTGCAGATTTGGATTGTTTGTATAAAAATAAACAACTTTTATTCGAAACATTTTTTTGAATTATGGATAGATGGCGCTATAATCGGAAAAAAGATTGTTGGAAATGGAAAATTAAATTAAAAAATGGGAAGTCCCCACTAAAATGGAAAATTTTACTTAACTTTTTTGGTTTTAGGACCTAATAATCACAACCCAATAGGTCCCCAAAGCGCTCGAGTGACTGCACATTTAGCATACTTTGCTCCCCTACCATAATATATCTGCTTGTTCCTACAACCAGAAACAAAATTAGAGAACTATAGGTACTTCCAAGTCATGCGATACCTTTTTCGTTTTCCGGTGACACAATTGTAATGTATCTGCTTGTTTCAACTGCGTGGCTTCACTAGAAACGAAATTAGGGAACTATAGGTTCTTCCAAGCCCTGTGTTAACTTTTTCGCTTTCCGGTGACCCAATTATAATATATCTGCTTGTTCCAACTCAGTTGCTTCACCAGAAGCGAAGTTAGGAAACTATAGGCTCTTCCAAGATGTGCGTTACCTTTTTCGCTTTCCGACGACACAATTATAACATATCTACTTGTTCCAACTCCGTTGCTTCACCAGAAGCGAAGTTAGGAAACTATAGGCTCTTCCAAGTTCTGCGTTACCTTTTTCGTTTTCCGGTGACCCAATTATAATATATATGCTTGTTCCAACTACGTTGCTTCACCAGAAGCGAAGTTAGAAAACTATTGGGTCTTCCAAGTTGTGCGTTACCTTTTTGGCTTTCCGGTGACCCAATTATAACATATCTGCTTGTTCCAACTCCGTTGCTTCACCAGAAGCGAAGTTAGAAAACTATTGGGTCTTCCAAGTTGTGCGTTACCTTTTTGGCTTTCCGGTGACCCAATTATAATATATCTGCTTGTTCCAACTCAGTTGCTTCACCAGAAGCGAAGTTAGGAAACTATAGGCTCTTCCAAGATGTGCGTTACCTTTTTCGTTTTCCGGTGACATAATTATAATATATCTGCTTGTTCCAACTCCGTTGCTTCACCAGAAGCGAAGTTAGAAAACTATTGGGTCTTCCAAGTTGTGCGTTACCTTTTTGGCTTACCGGTGACCCAATTATAATATATCTGCTTGTTCCAACTCTGTTGCTTCACCAGAAGCGAAGTTAGAAAACTACTGGGTCTTCCAAGTTGTGCGTTACCTTTTTGGCTTTCCGGTGACCCAATTATAATATATCTGCTTGTTCCAACTCCGTTGCTTCACCAGAAGCGAAGTTAGAAAACTATTGGGTCTTCCAAGTTGTGCGTTACCTCTTTCGTTTTCCGGTAACCCAATTATAATATATCTGCTTGTTCCAACTCCGTTGATTCACCAGAAGCGAAGTTAGAAAACTATTGGGTCTTCCAAGTTGTGAGTTACCTTTTTGGCTTTCCGGTGACCCAATTATAATATATCTGCTTGTTCCAACTCTGTTGCTTCACCAGAAGCGAAGTTAGAAAACTATTGGGTCTTCCAAGTTGTGCCTTACCTTTTTCGCTTTCCGGTGACACAATTATAATATATCCCCTTGTTTCAACTGCGTTGCTTCACCAGACACGAAGTTAGAAAACTATAGGTTCTCCAAGTCGTGCGTTACCTATTTCGCTTTCCGGTGACACCCTAATATATATCTGCTTATGAATGTTTTTTTGATATTGATAACTATTTCCGAAGTGAAAGTCGAAAGGTCAAGTAAACTTGATCTCAAACTCGAATTGTGGCTTATGCCCAAATAAAATAGTAAATCTTATTTTTAATACATGTTATTTTTAGTACAACAATGAACTAACATTTTTTAAAAAGGTCCGCATGTACATTTTTTTATTTCAGCTTCTATTTCCGTTCAGATCGGATTTAAGTTGTTTCTTTAAATTAAATGGTTCTTTATTGAGGATCCCACAATAATGATTTTCCACGGTAAACATCAATTTCCTTCCGACAGTTCCGACCATTCCATTACTAACAAATATTCAACTCATGCGCGCCAAAACCAACAAACCACTCGCAAACCCGTCCAAATACGTATTGCGAACCATCAAAGCGTTTGGTGAAAAACCGACAGAATTTAGATCGTGGTGCGCCGTGTGCGTGCCGTTTGTGCGTCACTTGAAAACACGTACTAATCTGACGAATACGCTGCGCGCGAGCGGCTCGCACACCGAGCAGAGCGCATATGTATCTCCGCCTTAACATTCTACGGTACACGTATATTTCAAGTGCCGTTATACCCTTTTTTATGGTCCATGTTTCTGATGCGTGGCGATAGGTAATATTATTGCTCTAACTAGGCGTAATTTTGTGTTTTTGTAATGTCAGTGTTCTTCCATATTTTTGTGACCTTGACTGTTGCTGATCTGCTCATTGTGGTGCGTCGACGGATCTCGTCTTCGCACCCTCCACTGTTAGTGATGACGGAGCTTAAGTAATTAAATTGTCTGATCACTTCTTAACCTGCCACTGTTTGGTTGTTTTTTGTTTCTATCGATCATTATTACTTTGGTTTGTACCCTACCTGCATCAGACATCCTTTTGGCTCTTATTCGTCTTCTATCACGTGGGGGGACAGCCTTGTATTTTAATATCTTTAAGATTATGGTCTTTCGGCATTTATAATACCAATATTTCAGCTTTAGAAGGCTCTTGAGAGAATGGATGTTGAAAATATGTATGTCAAATGTTTTTTATATTGAAATTACTGGTAGGTGTTTTCTTACAATAGTATTTAACAAATTAAACAATTAAAATTAGCAATAGATATAACCTATTTTTAAACTACAAGTATGTTTAAATCATTTATAATTGTATATTTTATGCTTCACCTCACAAATACTTACAACTGCGAAATTCAAATACAAAAATTTGTCATAGTATTTACTCGTAGTTAAAAGTCAATTACACTAAATTATCATAACCGTGAAGTACGAGGTCAAACAATACCTAAGCAGACAAAATTTGCTTGATTTTATTGTTTACCATGAATTATTAGGGTAAATGCCATAAATTACAAACTTTACATAAAAAATGGAAATAATACAAATAAGATAAGATAGTTATTTTTCTACGGCCGTGCTAAAAGTGCTATTTTCCCGCACGCATTTCGTTTCCGAAAGTTGCACTTGCACGCACGGCGTGCGTGAAAGTAAATTTTCCCGCACGCCGTGGGTACTATATCAGATTTTTTGGATCAATAGTTAAACATCATTTTGCTTCAATTCTCGTCAATACTAAATAAATCTCAAAACCAGATAAACCATAGGCAAAAAAAAATGATTTAATCTCTTGGAGTGAAAAACTTACAATGTACAACTTACATTTAAAAATAAATTAGTATAGATAAGAATAAATTTTAATAAAACTAATAATCAGTATTTCCTTCATTGGCCTGTATGCATGCCTGTAGACGATTTGGCATGCTGCCGATTAACTGGTGGAGCTGGGCTTGCGGAATTCTCTCAAATTTTTCACGAGAGGCATCTTTTAGTTCTCGAAGTATATTTATTTATTTATTTATTTATTTATAGTACTATACAATTGACCTGGCCTCTTGTGACTAATCCAGGTCGTTTCCTAATGGGATTACAGTAGTTTATTACAATATTATTATTTTAAGAATTTTTTCTATTTGACTAATTAACAATAGCCCTAATCTACTACTAATTATGAAAACTACAAATTGTAAACAATTCTAATAAACAAATAACAGCAACTAAACAAAAACTAATAAACAAAAGATAAATTATTACTTTTTTTTAACATATAATTTTTATAAAAGTGCTCCCATTTCTCATTCTCAGATGAGAAATGCCAGCACTATTCATCTAAAAATAGTCACGAATAATTTTAAGTGCAGGTCTAATCGACTTTATGATATTCTCAATGGTATTTCGGTGAGCCTCAGACCATTGAGTTTTAAAATTTCAGGTTTTTAGTTTAATTTTTTTTTTGTTTAATATTTTTTTTTTGATTTTTTATTTATTTTATTTTATTTTATATTTGATATTAATTTTTAATTATTTATTATATAAATATTTATTTAATTATTCCAATATTTTATTTTATATTTTTATATGTAATTTTAATTTTTTTTGTATAATTTCTTATTAAAATTCATAGAGGTTGGATATTATTTACTTGATTTCTTCTTCGTCTAATATTATATAATTCTAATTGTTTCTTTGATATTATGTCCGCTAAATTATTTAGTGTATTAAATAATTCTTCATTTTGTATTATATTTACTATATTTATGCCAAAAAGGTCTCTTCTCATTCTTTGTAGTTCTTGTGTATTTGTTTGTCTTTCGCAAATAAATACTATGTGTTCTGGTGTGCCTATTTCTCCACATTCACAATATTGATTGTCTTTTAAGTTAAATCTATGTAGGTATGTAGGGTACGGACCGTGCCCTGTAAGAAAATGGATTAATCCTTTTTTTGGGTTAAAATAATTTGGTATATTATTTAAATTTGGAATAAAATTATAGAGACGTCTTGCTTTAGGGGAATTATCCCATTCGTTTTGCCATTTTCTATTTAATATTTCTTCTAATTCTCTTTTTGTTCTGATTTCTATTCCCATTAATTGTATTATTTTTTCATAATTTTCTTTTCTTTGCCAATATCTACATGCACGTTTTTGTGTTTCCAAGTGCATGGGCATTACACCAGTCAATACTGTTAAAGCTGATGTTGCTGTAGTACTGAAGGCTCCTGTCATTCTAACAAGGAAACATTCTCGAAGTATAATAGGGGATTGTTTCGCTTCTTGATGCGTGTTTTGAGAATGTCCCAAGCATGTTCAATTACGTTCATGTCGGAGAAATTCGAGGGCCACTGTAATGTAGATATTCTTTCTTCTTCCAGAAAATTTTGTAATGCTGCTGTTCGATTGGGAGGTGCGTTGTCATACATAAACACAAATTCATCACCTACTACCCCTCGGAATATACGCACGACAGGATTTATAACTTCCTCGATGTACATAGCACCAGTGACTCTTTTCTCCAGAACCAACAGTGGCGTCCTTCTATCACTGAGTGTATATCATGATCACTGAGTGTGTTTCAAAGATCATCTTTTGTTTTTAAAACGTACATTTTATTTTAAGTAATTAGGGAATTAAAACTTGAGACGGTCATTGTCAGATTGGGCGTAGATTTACGCTCCTGCTATGTCTAGGTCTCGAATGTTGTTTTTTGATTGGAATGTGTCTGAAGATATTCAACCTCTCATCTTCACTGATGAGCCCAGAGAGGTTGAAGAGGGCGAAACACATTCTAAGAACTGGTGTTTGGATCTTCGATTCTATTCAAAAAATTTTTCCCAGTCCGAAGTAGTGGATGTGTGAATTATTCGTAAGGGGATTTTTCCGCATTTTTTATTTCATTAGTTTGTTTTCGTACGAGTGGTCGTCCAAACCAGTAAATTTGGATATTTTTATCACTGAGTGTGTTTCAAAGATCTACATCTTTTGTTTTTGACCAAAATGGTACAAAAACCATTCAAATTTTTTATCATTTTCATTTAAAAACGCTCTAGAATGAATATCAACAACAGTTTTGGCGTAGATACATTACCATAGGCGTAGATACATTATTTGTACGTATTCCAAACTTTTGGACATGTGTATATAAAGTTGATAAAGCTCGTTGTTGTATCAGCTAAAATCAGCTTAGTTTCTATAAAAACTGCCAACGATTCTATTGTAAATAAGTTTTTCCAAAAATGTATAGGCACCTCAGTAAAGATTACCAAGTATAATTTAAAAAATAAACGGTCTATTCTTTTCTATCGCTGTTTGACTATCTTCTTCTTACGGTGCCTATCCGTTCCGGATATTGGCGATCAGTATGGCTATCCTAACTTCGCTTGCTGCTATTCGGAATAGTCAGGCTGTAGATGTATTGAACCATTTTCTCAGATTTTGAAGCCAAGATTTTCTTCTTTTTTCTGGTTCCCTCTTTTCAAATACCTAGTTCCGAAGAATGAAGTGCAACAAGCCATATCCTTGTGCATTCCTCATAATATGACCAAGATATTCTAATTATATTAAATGATTATAACTATTTTATTTTTTATTCTAGGCCGCTACTGAGATGATCAACAATCAAGTAGTAGCTACTAGCACAACTCTAGTAGCCGGAGCTGCGGTTCTAGCTTACCTCGGATTCCACTTTTTTCAAAAGAGAAAGGCTGTGAAAATACCGACAAAATGGGAAGAAATAGGTTCAGTATCTGGACTATATTTATATCCATTGAAGAGTGGTCACCGAAAGGAGCTAAGTCAAGCCGAATGTACCCGTCTTGGTTTAAAACAGACTGAAGAGGATGAAAAAGTACTTCAATTAAGAGACAGGTAATGTACGAATAAAATATTAACTATTTTCAAACGATAAAATGACATAAATATACACCATAATATAACAACTATCTATTGGGGCAAATTAAAATACAAATCTCAGGTGTTTAACTGTTAAATTTATTATTATTTATTATTTTTAATATTCATTACAAAATGTAATTAGTAATGCTAAAAAAGGAATATTTTAAATAATAAATAAGCACAAAACGTAATTAATATTTCCATATAACCCATAAAAAATCTATTATTGTTATTAGAATCATCAAAAGTAAAATCAGTGATAACTAAATAGTAGCTCAGTATGAAATAATAAATGTTAAACACCAAACAAGCAAGCTGCGAAAAAATACAGCCGGACACTCCAATAAACATCGCTATATTCTGCAGTGCATTTACATATTGTCATATTGTCCAATTGAGTGAGTCGCATTCAATAAAATTGTTCGTGGTATAGGGCTTTTCATTCACAGCCATTTGTTTCGAGATTCTGTCATGGGTCTCATATTATTAATATATCTACGTCATACGTTATTGGTATATGGTATATAGAATGTTACAAACCAAAGACGTATGAGGTACATAGATATATTAATATTATGTGGCACATGACAGAAGCTCGAAACAAATGACAATCGATGAAAAGCCCAATTGATGATTGATGATTTATAGACCAGGGCGGATCTGTGAAAAAAGGTCTATTTTCGGATGTGCGAGGTGGCATTCGGATTTTTGCAGATAAAGTTAGGTAACAACTTCAACAATAATAATTGACTTATGTTCCTTCTCAAATATGCCCGTAACATTAATAAAAAAAATTAAAGTATTTAAATATTTCGAAAAAGATCGATTTTTTTCTATTTTCTTTGCTTATAACTTTAAAACGATTCATTTTGGAACAAAGTCATAGCAAAATAAAATAAAGATAATTGAATTTTATATGATACCCTTTCTGCCAGATAGCAATAAATACAAAATAAGGGGGCAAAATAAGCCTGTTTTTATTCAATGTTTTTCAACCACTTTGGTTGCACTTAGAACTTTCGTAATTCGCTTAGAAAATTATTACAACATACTTAAATCGTTCACCAAATTTGATTAAAATCGACCTGATATATTTTGCAGAACAATTTTGCAATCTAAATCTTTTTAAAAAAGTTCAAATTTTTTAAAATTTTTCTGAAGAAAAAGTAGACCATTTAGAAGTTTGCTAATTTTTTTACATATAAAGAAGTTCTCTACCTATCTAATACACTTTACAGAATTAAAATCGGAGTATTTAAGCGGCCTCAGCACTGTTTTAAAGTTATAAACAATTTTTTGGCTTATTAAAAAAAGGGGCAAAAGAAGCATGGCTGATGGAGAAATGTACAGAAATTGAAACACTACAACGCAAACATGACGATTTCCATATGCACAAAAAGATTAAAGAAGTACAGAACATCAGAAAACAACGCAATATAGGCATAGTCGTAGACGTCGAAGGTCAAATTTTGACTACAACTGAAGATAAATTAAGAAGATGGAAAGAATATATGCAAGAATTATTCGAAGATGCTGCACGAAGTCCGTATGAAATAGACAATCCCTATGGCCCAGAAATAACAAACGAAGAAGTAACTATGGCCATTAAGCGGATTAAAGATGGGAAATCACCAGGACCTGATGAGGTGCATGGTGAAATTTTAAAGCTATTAGAGGCACAACAAATTACAGCTCTTACGAAGTTATTCAACAACATATACGAGACTGGTTACTTACCAAAAGACTGGCTACTATCAATATTCATTCCACTTCCCAAAAAAGCCAACGCTAGAAAATGTGAAGAACATAGATTAATTAGTTTGATGAGCCATGTACTTAAAGTACTCCTTACTATCATTCACTCGCGCATATACACCAAATTAGAAGAACAGCTGAGTGAAGTTCAATTTGGATTCAGATCAGGACTCGGAACGAGGGAAGCACTTTTCAGCTTGCAAGTTCTAATACAGAGAGCCAGGGATGTCAATTGCGATGTGTATGCATGTTTCATAGATTTCGAGAAGGCATTTGATAAAGTCCCACATGGAAAACTAATCGATATCCTAAAAACATCAGGACTCGATGGTAAGGATATAAGACTCGTTTCAAACTTATATCTCCAACAAAAAGCAACAGTTCGATTCGAAAATGAACTGTCCGAAATCTTCACGGTTGAAAAAGGAGTCAGACAGGGTTGCATACTGTCACCAACATTATTTAACATATACTCTGAAAACATCTTTAGAGAGGCCTTGGACGAATCAGAAGATGGTATTGCAGTAAATGGACAACTTATAAATAATATTAGATATGCAGACGATACAGTATTGCTGGCGGATAGTGTGCAGGGGCTCCAAAGGATCATGGATAATGTTGTAGAAGCATGTAACAAATACGGCCTAAAACTAAACTGTAAGAAGACAAAAATAATGATCATTAGTAAAAACACCAACATAAACGCCCAAATTACAGTAAACAATACACCTCTAGAGAGAGTACAGAAAATATGCTACCTGGGCTGCAACATTAAGGATACTTGGGATCATAGCTACGAAATAAAAACTCGTATTGAAAAAGCCAGAAGCTCTTTTAACAGTCTTAAGAAAATTCTCTGCAACTTGTCTTTAAGTATCAATATACGCATAAGAATTCTTAGATGTTACGTCTTTAGTGTCCTCCTATACGGAGTTGAAAGCTGGAGCCTGACAGAAGATGCCATAAAACGGTTAGAGGCGTTTGAAATGTGGTGCTACCGACGTATGTTGAGGGTCTCATATATACACCACACAACTAATATAACTATTCTCCAGAGGCTAGGAAAAGACAAAGAAATAATTAACACCGTAAAGAACAGAAAATTGGCTTACTTCGGCCACATTATGCGTAATGAAAAATACCGACTGCTGCAGTTGATTCTACAAGGCAAGATTGAGGGCAGGAGAGGCCCTGAACGTAGACGTATATCCTGGCTGGCCAATCTTAGGAAGTGGACTGGTCTAACGTCAACTGATCTATTTCGAGCTGCCGTAAATAGAATAAGATGGGTCAATGTGGTCGCCAACATCTCTAGAAGATAGGCACTTTTAGAAGATTAACAAATACAGGGAGGACGTTTGAGTTGGCATAAATTCATTTTCTCGAGAATAGGCCTCTCTGAAGATAAATCGCGAAACAGGTCGATTTTTATTTTTTAATTATAATTTTTTGGTATATATGTCATACTAGTGACGTCATCCATCTGGGCGTGATGACGTAATCAGTGATTTTGTAAATGAGAATAGATGCCGTGTGATAGCTCAATCGAAGGGCTAATCAATTTTGTATTCGCTAATATAAACATTAACATAACTATTTATACAGGGTTTGAATTAAAAAAAAAATTGAATTAAATTAGTTCCAATATTTAGATTACGTCATCACACCCAGATAGATGACGTCACTAGTATGATATTGATGCCAAAAAATTATAATTTAAAAATAAAAATCGATCTGTTTCGGGATATATCTCCAGAGTCTCCCATTCTCAAGAAAATGAATTTATTCCAACTCAAACGTCCTCACTGTATTTGTTTATAAGAAAAAATATTGTTTTTCTACAACCGTGTTAAAAATGCAATTTTTAGCACTCCATACGAGCGTTAAAAATGCTACTTTAAGGCACTAGTGCTTTAAAATTTTTATGGCACTCCAGTTCGTATTGACCGTATAGGCAATTTTGATGTAATGTCAAAAAAATATAAAAATGGAATGTCAGTCAAGTTCAAGTAAAAGTTTTTGTAGATATTGTCCTGTAATTACGTTTGTAGAAAAAATATTGTATGATATGCGTGTTAAAAAGTACATTTTTAAGGCACTCATGTGAATTGCAGAACTCGCGTCGCTCATTCTGCAAACTTTTGACATGCGTGCCTTAAACGTGTACTTTTAACACTTATATCATAAATAACTATTATAACTTTAAAACAGTGCTGAGACCGCTTAAATAATCCGATTTTAATTCTGTAAAGTGTATTAGATTGGTAGAGAACCTCTTTATATGTAAAGCAATGTATTAGCAAACTAAATGGTCTACTTTTTATTGAGAAAGGTTTTAAAAAATTTGAACTTTTTTAAAAAAATTTAGATTTCAAAATTATTATGCAAAATCTATTAGATCGATTTTAATGAAATTTGGTGGACAGTTTAAGTAAGCTGTAAGAATTTTCTAAGTCAATTATGAAGGTTCTAAGTGCAACCAAAGTGGTTGAAGAACATTGAATAAAAACAGTCTTTTTTGCCCCCCTTATTTTCTACTTATTGCTATTTTGCAGAAAGGGTAATAATTTAAGACATTTTAAACCAGTCGTATATTATTAGAAATTTAATTATCTTTATTTTCTTTCGCTACGACTTTGTTCCAAAATGAATCGTTTTAAAGTTATAAGCAATAAAAGTAGAAAAAAATCGATTTTTTGGAAATTTTTAAATATTTAAATTTTTTTATTAATGTTCCGGGCATATTTGAGAAGGACCATAAGTCAATTATATAATTATTGAAGTTGTCACCTAACTTTATCTGCAACAATCCGAATGCCACCTCTCACATCCACCTCAAAACAGATCCGGCCGGGTCTATTAGGGTTGTATAGCAGTTTAAGGCTTAATATATTTTGAATTTATTAAGGCTCCCGTAAATGCTGTGAAATATCAAAAATACCTCAAAACACCCAGTACTCGTTTAAGCAATTCGTCTCCCATGATAAAGGAGTCGCCCTGGTCCCAATACGTCTTAACTACTGAGTATAGGTTTGATATTTATTGCCAAGACTGTCGACGGTCTTCTTCTTTCCAGTTTTGAATTTTCTGTAAAACTGGATCTTCAACAGGCTATGAGCTTGGAAAATGTTTTATTTAATTTAATGAAATTGACTACACAAACTAAAACATTACGGACATTAGAAATAAAGCTCTAATTTATCTACTTAATATTTTTTATTATTTTGACAATTCTTATTTTACATTACAATATTATTCTTTTACATTTTAGGGGTTTAGTAGTATACACAGAAAAAGATAAAGAATTTAGAACAGCTAGAACATATCCTCAACTCCTACAGATAGACATATCTGTACACGATGAGAATCATTTTGCTTTGGATGCTCCTACCATGAGGACTCTCTATGTTAAAATTCCCAGCAAAGAAACTAATAAATCTGTTACCATCACGTAAGTAACTTTAAATTTTAGCGAAATAAAAAATCTCGTTTATATTCTTTTTAGCCTACAGACTTATTAAACAGATTTAAATAAAATTAATTAACATTTACCACTACATTATTAACTTTGTTTGTTAATTATATGTTAAAGGAAGCCTCTCACTGGAGAGAATTCCTACATGTCATTTGTTCTTCTGATAATTGTCATACAATTTACTTATTTTTTTTTTTTTTTTTTATTAACAAAAATCGCATCAGCCAAATTGGCTATTAGCGAAACAATAGTGGTGAACAATAATTTTTAATACATTTGTGTTTTTATATATTGTATAAAATGTTAATTGCACTTAGGAACCTCTTTAAATTTGACATATTGCACTGTAGGCCTAAAATGTCACTCAGTTTGTTTGGTATATTGTACAATATGCGCTTTGGCGTTAATGCTGCGCAATTCTCCAATAAATGTTTGATTGTTAACTTTTCTTCACAGTTGTCACATCTTGGTTCTTGTTTGTAGGAAAAAACATGACTATTAGTTAATCGCGTATGACCCAATCGGAGTCGCGTTAATATTACCTGGTCTCTCCGGCTTGTTGGTAATGTTGGCCAGGGTTTTATCGATTTTTTAATTTCGCGTAGCTTGGCCGATGACACTTTCCACTTTTCTTCCCACATATACCGCACTTTACGTTTGACCGCCGCTTTCACATCCGCACTCGTAAATGTTTCCGTACACTCCGCACTATCACTAGTTGCAGCTTCTTTTGCAGCGTTGTCTGCCTCTTCATTTCCTTGAATTCCAATATGGGATGGTATCCAGAGGAATATGATAATTTTTCCATTCAGTTGAGCGGTATGAACTTCTTGTTTTATTTTGATGACCAAAGGATTAGATGGGTAGACATATTGGATTGACTGTACCGAACTTAGAGAGTCTGTGAGTATGATATATTTGGTATTACTGGACGCATTGACAGCAAGGGTGGCCTGGTATAGAGCGTATAATTCAGCAGAGTAAATAGAGTACTCTGAAGGGAGTTTGTATTTATTTGTTGATCTTGGGGTTATGACTGCAGCACCAGTGCCTTCATTTGATTTAGATGCATCGGTGTATACTTGTGTATACTCCTTGTAATTGCGGAGTATATCATTGAAGGCGGATTTGATTAACTGTGGGTTTGTTGAATGTTTATCGAAAGAAATGAGGTGTGTTAGGCACTGAGGGTTCTTTATTTGCCACGGAGGAATTGAGGACAGTTTGGAAGGAAAGCATTCTGGGAACGCATAGTTTATTTGATTTAAGTAGCTTCTAATTCTTGCGTAGAAGGGTTTGGCCGTTCTTGGTTTATTTATGAAGAGATTTGGGAACTTTTCTGTAAAACAATTTTGTATAGTAGGGTTTTTTGAGTTACACCTGATTTTTGCGGCGTATGCTACACTTAAATAAACTCTTCTGTCTTCTAAGGAGGGTTCTCCAACTTCACAATACAGACTTTCGATTGGTGTTGTGCGAAAAGCTCCAGATATTATACGTAAAGCGAGATTGTGAAGACTGTCAAGTTTTTTCAGCAGCGTCTTAGCCGCTGTAGAATACACAGTAGACCCATAATCTAATTTTGATCTGATTAATGTTCTGTATAACATTAAAAGTGTTTGGCGATCCGCACCCCATTCTTTATTGGCCAGAGTTTTTAGAAGATTTAGTCGCTTGTGACAAGATAACATCAGATTTGTTATATGAAGTTTCCAGCTTAGGGTTTCTTCGAATGTCATGCCCAAGAACTTAATTGACGTTGCACGCTTTAGGTTTTCATCACATAGTCTTAGGTTGGGGATATTTGTGACGTTTCTCTTTGAAAACAAGATGAAGCGAGTTTTTTCAGCGGAAAAACAGAAACCTGTTTTTTGTGACCAGATTTCTAAGTCTTGTATAAAGTTCTGTGTATGACGAAATATATTTTGTATATTTTTACCTTTGCAGAAAACTACAAGATCATCTGCGTAGACTCGTGCCTTTACAGGCGATTTTAGGTTTTTGAGGATATCATTGATTGCCACTATGAAGAGAGTAGGACTTATAACCGAGCCTTGAGGGATACCATTTTCTGGATACATTATATCTGATGTTATGTTATTTGTCCTAACTCTGAAAGTTCTATTTTGAAGGAAATTTTTAATAAAGAATAGGCTGTGACCTTGAATGTTCCAACTATGTAATTTTTTTATTATATAGTCGTGCCAGGCTGTATCGAAAGCTCTTGATATGTCAAAGAAAACCGCTAGACATTTACCCCCTAGTGCGAATGCTTCAGAAATGTCACTCTCCAAATCTATGATATTATCTATAGTTGACCTTTGGTCTCTAAAACCACTTTGTTCTGGAATAATCAAATCTTGTCTCTCCAAGTGCCATCTTAGTCTATTGTTAATAATCTTTTCTAGTAACTTACACATGGCGCATGTTAAAGATATCGGTCTGTATGACTCGGGACTTGTCTTAATACTATTAGGTTTTTGTATAGGTATTACTATGGATTCATGCCATTCTTCAGGAAATTTGTGTTGAAGCCAAATAATGTTAAACAGATCTAGAAGTTGTTTGTGAGCGCTCGCTGGAAGGTGTTTAATAAAAATACTAGGAATATCGTCCGGGCCAGCGCTAGTTTCTTTAATATTTGATAATGCTTCCGTATACTCTAATTGAGAAATGGGTAAATTTAACGGTTCATCTGTGTTAGGAGTAATGCTAATTTTCTTATTTTCTTCATGTTGTTTGTAATTAATGAAAGATTTTTTATAATTAATATTACTGGATCGGTTTTTGTATGTGTTAGCAAGGATTTTAGCAATCTCAGTATTACTAGTAACTGCCTTTCCATTTCTCTCGAGGCTTTTGATATTCTGATTGCTGTTTAATCCAGATATTCTTCTGACTTTGTTCCATACTTCAGTCATGGGAGTGTTTGCATTTAACGTTGATACATATTGAGTCCATGACTGGCGTTTGGCATTTCTAGTTGTCTTCTTGGCTATTGCACGTTGTTTTGTATATTCAATTTTATTCTCGAGAGTCTTGTAGCGCTTGTATTTGTTAAAAGCTCTTTTGCTAGATTCAACTGCTGTTTTGCATTCATGGTTCCACCATGGGACGGGGTTGCGTTGTTTTATGTATGAAGTTTTTCCTATTGCTCTTTCTGCTGCTTCTGTGATAATGGTAACAATGTTCTTAAGGGTCTCGTCTATGTTTGAGGTGCTTTTAAATGTGGTCATACTGCTTTCGACTAAATTTGAAAAAAGATTCCAGTTAGGTTTTTTTAAATTCCATTTTGGGGTAAATGTCCGTCCACGTTGGTTTTTGTTGTTATGAATAAAAATTGGGTAGTGATCACTGTTATACAAGAAATCCAGCCTATCCCAGGTGAGCTGTGGGGTCAGACCTGGTTCGCATATCGTAAGGTCTATACATGAAAATTCACCGTTCTGTATATTAAATCTAGTGGGTCTGCCGTCGTTTAAGACTGAAAGGTTGAACTGTTCAAATATCTCTTCCAGCAATCTTCCTCTGGTATTTATAGTAGAAGAGCCCCATGAAAAGTTGTGAGCATTAAAATCGCCCAAAATAAGCCTGGGTTGGGGAATTTGTTGTAAGAGTTCAGTTAATGCTTCTGAGTCTACTTGCGTTGATGAAGGTAAGTATAAGTTACAAACGTAGATATTTGGACTCGAGTTAACTTTAATGCAAATTGCTTCTAGATTAGTTTGGAGAGGAACTACTGTAGTTTCAATTGACTTTTTTACAAAGATAGCTACTCCACCACTGGCTTTATCTTGGTTAGTTCTGTTTTTGCAGTAATTTTTAAATTTTTTTAAAGCTTGTATGTTTTCATTTTTGAAATTAGTCTCCTGAAGACAAATTATATCTGGATTGTGTCTGGACAGAATTATTTGGAGCATTGGAAGGTTATTATAGAAACCGTTAATGTTCCACTGCAAAATTGATAAGAAGCCCATTTATAATAAATAAAACTGAAATTTGGGATTGTCACAGAAGTTCATGACTCTATTCTTGAGAAAACTCACTTTCAGTCTCTGATGCCTCAGTATCCGAGTAAGCCATCTGTAAATGCTTCAATAGTTTCTTTCTAATTTTTGTACATCTAGCTTTAATCGATCTTTATTTGAAATACGGGTATATTGCTGTTAGCATTTTCACTAAAGCTTCAAATTCGCTAGTGTAGTTTTTTATGATGCTGACTGGGTCCTGTGCACCATAAACATTTTCAAATAGATCGGATATTTGATCAAAATCAAGAACAAATGAAGGGTTTTGCTCTGAGATGAATGCCTTGGTCGGTTCCATGAGTACGTGAGTTGGAGTCTTTCCCTTACTTTTCTTTGGTTTTTTAGCTGGAGCAACATTAGGTTTAACAAATGGTTCAAGACTTTGGTTTTCTGAATTAGCATCTTGCGCTAGAGGAGGTGTAACAATGTCATCCAAACTGCGTTTTGAGCTATTTTGTGTGGACTGGGTTGTATCTATATTGATAATTGGTTGTGAGGTTGGAGTTTTTGAGGGGTTGGTTGAAAGTATTTCGGAAGGTATGGGTTGCGAAGATGATTGGGAGTGGGGGTTTTGGTTATAATTTTCAGAAACTGATTCTTGGATTGTTTTGCAATTTGCTGCAGTGTGGCCTGGCCTTTTACATGAAAAACAGATCAAGGAATCTTGTGCAAAATAAATTCTATAGTTGGTGTTATCATAATTCATTAATATGGATTCAGGTATTGGGGCAAGCGGTGGTGTGATAAAGATTTGTCGTCTAAAACTATAAATGTGGTTGAATTCCGGCAAACCGGCGCTTATCTTGAGAAATGACATGGGAGACATGGGTTGAAGGCCCTATTTTTCAATTTCTTGAATTAATACAGCATGCGGTATGGAGGGACAAGCGTTTGACAGAATTAGCCTTTGTGATGGAGTGATTAGTTTGCGTGCTTGGACTTTTTGGTTATTAATTTCTATGGATCCTCCATAGTTATTCATGAAATTTTCAACGACATTTTTGTTTGCAAGGTACATACACACTCTGTTGTTAGAAAGCCTTGAGGAAAATAGGATATTTTTGGGCTCGATCAACTTTCCTAGTGAAATCAGATAATCTTGAAGTTTAAGGTTTTCAATGGATGGGAATACAATGGCTTGTTCTTTTGTTGGAAATTGTTGTTCAATCAAAGCAGTAGAATAAGTTTTAGTAGTGTTTTCCATTTGGGCGCTCCTGTAGTCAGAAGTCCCGGCAGTCGGATTTGACATATTTTATTTATTATTCAAAACTAAGTAAATCCTGAAATACGGACCTGTCTTACAACAGGTGATTTTATCATGTCGTTATAGATAACGAATAAACGTGTTTAGGGTTTTTTGTATCAAACCGACTTCTGATAAATAATAAATTCCAGTGAAATAACTTGGCTTCATATAATTTTAAAGAGTACTTACGTACAATAATTGAACGCACTATAATACACTTATATATGCGAAAATAAAAATTTTTTACTCATTAGCTACTATCTAAATAACTATTTTGTTTGGAGCTGACAAATACGCACCAACTAGTATACCTGCCAGGACCGAACTCCCACAATTTACTTATTGTTACGAGTGATAACAGATTGTAAATTAAATGGAGCTTAAAAAAAAAAAAAAAGTTTATATTCTTTTTATTCTTTTAGCCTTGCGACATTAAATATTGGACAGCCGGCATTTTGAGCCGGCTTGGTGTTTTAGGTCATCTACCCATCTTATCTGTGGTCTCCCTCTCTTTCGTTTGTATATTCATGGTCTCTACTCTGTAATAATTTTATTCCAATTAATTCTATTCCTCGTTTATATTAGTTATATCCATTTTCGTCGTAGTAATAATACTTCAATCATAAAAAATAGGTTCAACGTCAATAATCAAAAATGGGTTCAAATAGCACTTAATCTTACAAATAGCACTTAAAACAGCATTGAAGCAATCTTCAATGTTTTCTGAAAGAGTTACTGTATTGCCCGCATGTCGTAATTATTACATTAAGAGGCTACAGTAGCGATCAACAGGTAGCAACAAACGCGTTCCAAGATTGAGGCTCTAATTTTGAATATTTTGTCGAGATATTTGGCACACATATTCGTAATATAATAAAGAATGGCGGTACAGAGCCCAATTTCAGAAATATGTTAGTACGTGGAAATTACTCTATAACTAAATAAAATATTGAAAAAAGGAGCCTGTACCGCCATTAAGAAGAAAAAAAAACTTTCTTCAAATAAACTTTTTTGTCCCATGCCTAGATTTTGTGTAATCTTGGAAATACTAAAATTTTTTATTTCTAACAAGAAATCGAACATATTATAACTAATTAGGCAACATAGAGAAATTATCACTGTCATTTTGACAAACCTGCGTTAGATTTTCTCTAATCTGTTCTGTCATCTTTATCGATATCTGTTTAGTGCAGTAGTGTGTTAATTTAAGAATTCGTTTTTGTTGTTTCATAGGAAAGTAGTGTTTATTGATAGTTAATTTATTATATATTTGTTGTTGTTGTATAAGTTGTTGGCCTCTTTGAAAGAATAGATTGTTGTTAATTGTGAGTTTTAGTTATAATATGTAGGTAGGTAAGTATATTTTACTTAAAAATATTTCGAATTCTAATGCGAGTATATAAAGTTTTAGAAGGATTTCTTATTCTAAAAATATTATCAATAGTTTAACAAAATGAAAAAAGTACATCAAACGACAAATAAAGTGAAACCTTCCAAGAAAAGGTTTATTAAAAAACGTGCCAAAATTATGCGAAAATCGAAATTTGTTTCGCTTTACAACAAAAAATGATTATTTATTATTGTTTTATTATTATATATTTCATGCAAATACCTTTCTAAATACCTATCTTAACATACAATTTTCACTCATATTGGTTTATTTTTATAAATATCTATTTATTAATAATAAAATCATTTTCTATTACTTCTATTTAGCGCGAATATGATATTGTCAAAATATTAATCTTAGATAATGTCAAAGATTACCACTGTTGCCAAAGCTTATGATACTATTTCCCGAAGTTATATTTTGTTGCTACCTGTTGATCGCTACTGTTTACTCTTAAGTAATTCCCCGTTAATTCTCCGTTTTATTCCATATGGCTGTATCACAAGTGCTTTTGTAAATAAATATTAGGAGTGAACATTGAACAATGTTGGGAACAAAATGCAACCTTGTCGGACTTCTGGTTGTATGGAGATTTTGTCGGTGTAACTATCTCCAATTTTTACCATGGCGCATGGCGGTTTGAGTTCAGTACATATTCTAAATTACACGAATATCTATATCATCTTTTTCTGTATTTCTTAGCATATGCTGAATTTTATCTAATGCCTGTTCAAAATCCACAAAACATGCAAATACATCTTTTCTTTGATCACGGAATTTATGTAATAGCATATTTAGCGCAAAAAGTGCCTCACAAGTTCACATAGAATTTCCAAAACCAAAGTTTCTTCGAGGTTTTCTTCGCTTTTGCGCCTAATTCTGTTATGGCTTATTATTAGGAAGGTCTTAAAAGTTGTGGTTTAATAGGCTGATTATTAGTTGTTAATCTGAGTATTTCCTAACATTTTGTTTTTTTGGTATTACGACAAACACAAACTTAAGCCAGTTGGTGCGACTCAGGTTCTAGAGTATCACTCTAGTGTTATAATATAACAATATTGCATTATAATGTTTTACTACTACTTCATGTTATCTTTTATATTATCTTCAACTACAGTGGAACCCCGTTAACTCGGATTAATCGGGACCGCGGCCGATCCGGGTTATCGAAAATCCGGGTTAGCCGTAGAAAATGGTAAAAATTAATAAAATACGGTATACTTACAGATAGTTGGCGTATTCCATGACGTTTTTTTCCATCTATCCAGCCAACCTTGACTCACAGTGAAATTTGGTTCACAATCAGGCAACATTTTATTCAGCTTGAGTGCTGATTCTTGAATAATTGGTCCAGACACTGGTAAACCACGTTCCCGTCCCGTATAAAAGCACACATACAAAGAGTCGTCGAGAGTCTCATTTTTAGCTTTGCACCGATTGTCCAAACTGTCTTTTGTTATCATTTTGAAACAAAATTCTTCGATTTTAGTTCTATTTTTCGTCCAATTTGATACTGTAGATGTACCGACACCATATGATGCTGTAATTGTTTTTAACGATTCTCCTTTATCAATTCTACCTAATGCTTTTAGTTTCTTTTCCATTGTCATTTGTCATACAACATTTTTACGTTTTGTTGGCATTACGTAGACAAAAAAACACGCAAACACAAAATCTGAATAGATTTACGAACGATTACAGAACGGAAGCGAACAATACGACTGTTACTACACACAATACGCTCTCAATCGCAACGATGTTATATTATTTAATAACAGCGAAGACTAAGACCATTGTTTAAAAAAGAATTTTTTAATAGTCTTTTAGTCTTTTTTAAACAATGCTAAAACAGTTTGAAATAAATAAAGGATAGTACAGGTGCCTGTTGTTTCCGATAACACGACAATGAACGTCGTGTGCCATGAGTCATTTTTACTATCGTATATGTCAGAGGTGGCCAAACTGTGGCTCGCGAGCCACATGTGGCTCTTTGAAGGATTATTTGTGGCTCTCAATAAATGCAGCTGAACTACTTTTAATTTTTGTGTTAAATGTCTTAAATTATTGACAAAAAATGTAAAAGACTAGGTGTAACATTAGGACTTGGACAAGGAGACCCCGTATCACCGTTGCTATTCAATTTGGCCCTAGAATATGTAATAGTAAAGTATCATCTGAGCTGACAGGAGGATTTTCGAATCGAGGATCAAAACTATTGTTGGCCTTTGCTGATGATTTAGAGCTGTTGCTCATTCTACAAGAGATGAGAGAGAGCTATTTTTACAACTCAAGTAAGAAGCAGCTAGTCTGGGCCTTCGAATAATTAAAGAGAAGACGAAATACATACTACAAAATCCAAGACCAAGAGTTAGGCAGAGCGTAACTACTAATGACCACAACTTCGAAGTAGTAAAAGAGTTTAAATATCTGGGGGCGGTAATCACAGATGACAGCCACATATAAAAAGAGGTCTCAACATGGATAGCTGCGTGAAATAGAGCAATATACTCCCTATCATCATTATTAAGATCCAAGTTGCCAAAAAGATAATCTAAATTTGGATTGTGCATGCCAATTATTCGCCCAATTATTACATACAGAAGTGAAACATGAAGCTACAGCAGCAGGAAATAAATATGCTGTTGGTTTTTGAAAGTAAAGGTCTCGCAGAGTGATATTTGGCCCTCAAAGTGATGAGTTGACAGGAGAGTGGAGAAGGTGCCGCCCAACTGAATTGGTGACTGTGTGGTACTGAAAACATCGTCAGATAAATAAAAGCTAACCGGATAAGATGGGCAGGTCATGTGGTAAAGTCAGAGGAAGACAGAGTGTCAAAAAGAGTGCTTTTTGATAGACCAGACGGTAGAAGATCAGAAGGCTGTCCCAGACAAAGATGGAAATATGACGAAGAATCGAGATATCCTGAAATAGTAAAGGCTACTTTTAGAAATATTTTTTTATTTGAAACAGCGATGTAAACCATTTTATTTCACTTTAAAATTCGTGAAATCCAAACACCGAGAAAAAAATTTTCTCACTGAGGAAAAAATACCATTTTTACACTTTTTAAATAATTGTTTAATCGTGGCTCGCGAAAAATTACAAATTTTGAAAAATGGCTCGGCCTATCAAGGTGCTTGGCCACCCCTGGTATATGTAGTTCAAATTACACAAATACCCATTATCTCTCAAATATTATATTACATACATTTTTATCGTTGAAATGTTTGTCTGATAAAAATCGGTCCGGGTTAGCCGAACTTCCGGGTTATCGGGGGCCGACTTATCGGGGTTCCACTGTATTAGTTTCAGGAACTCACTCAGTGTATTATATAGACCACCAGCTTTCCTAATTTGATCATTTTTTATAGCATTTTTTGGATATATTTTGAAAATGTTAAAATTTATACTTCAGGGTATTTTTTAATATAAAAGTTTATGTTGGCATATTTTTTAGGCTACATGTAAAAGAACCTTGTAGTGCGATCGATTGTGGAGATGAAGCAGCAACTTGGTTATCCAGACTAATTTTACAAAAACCCACTGGTCTACGGTTAGGGTTTCATGATGGTATTTACAAAAGGGATATTGAGAAGGCACACAAAAAGGATATATCATTTTATACAAGTGTTTCAAATTTCTCTGCAGTAAGTATAGCTAAACATGTATGTAAGAACTATACGCTGTGAGCTCGTACGTAGAGGGGATATTTAAAAGTTCGTGAGCGCCACTAGTGACAAGTCAGGGAACCTTTCCTGGAAATTTGACATAAATGTCAAAGTGATTAATTTAAAATTGAAATGAAAAACATTAGTAATTAGCCAAAATATTAGTTGGTTAAAGCTGTGGTATATTTTTTTACCTTAAATATACTTACGTGTTAAATACTGAATTTTTACTGAATACTGAGTTTTTTTAATATTCCGTAATATGTCCCTAATTATAAATTAATCTATTAATCTTAGCGCCATCTACACGATAGTTGTGAAAGTATCCGAAGTAAGAAATTAATATTTCATCAATAGAACGTCAAAATGATTAGCAAAATCGATTACAATTTAATTACTTTTTTGCGTTGTAAATATTAAGCGATAACAATTAAATAATAAATTTAAAAATTACCGGCGAAAGTTGCATTAGTAATCCGCTAGTGGCGACACCAGCGAAGCTCAGAGCGTATAGATGAATATCCTTAATTCATACAACCTACAAAATTATAATGATTATTGATTATTTTACTGAGAAGATTATAGACGGAGAGGCAGCGCCGAAAAATCTCTCTGAATTTACTAAAGCTAGTTTTTTCACAGTTGATTACCATGATTGTGTAGAGAAACATACTTCGGTCGGTCAAGCGAAACGTAGAACAGGTGGTACTGACAGCTTGTCAAAGTTGCTTACCAGCGGAGGTAATTAAATCCATTTACTAAGGCTGAAAATCAGTACACACATTCTAAATTGAATACATAAATAAAAGTTGTTATAGTCGGTCAGCTGTATGGCGGGACAGTACCGGTCGGTCGGCCCCAATGAATGTACAGGGCAGGGGCGTGCGATGAAATTTGAAACAGGGGAAGCAATTTATAAAAAAAATTGTAAAAACACCTATTTATAATGTAATTCAGTTCTTCTACCATTTTTCGAAAACTTGTCTATAACTTCCTTGTACAAACGTGGATATTGTGACATTTCTTTAATCAGATTATATTCAATTGGAAAAGAAAACAAGTAAAATCCTTTATAAAACGTATACATACTACTAGGTATACTCCCTAGGGAGTAAAAGTACCTTGTCTCCCTAGGGACGAAAAGTAGGTACGCCTTTCCTCCCTACAATCAGGTCAGGAAATGTATAGTTTCGGTAGAGGTAGGTGGAAAAAATAAGGTAATTGTACCATATTCCGGCCTATTAAGACTTTTCTACCTTTGAGACAAAATTCTAATTGTTAAAATAAGTATATTTGTATGTCGTATAATTTTAACCCAAAAATAGAACTTTTATATTTTGAGTGCGGTATTTTTTTATATAGAGTAACCTACATTTCATATCAAATTTAATATTTTTAATTACCACTCCAATGTCTTTAATTACGTGCTATAATTTCGAGGACTAGAGTAATTCCGTTCTAGTTGGTACCTATTTCCGGCCTACGGTTAGGTGGTCAAATAAACTTGTGTACTAGGAATAATAGCACTAGAAAATACAAGTAAAAGACGTAATAATAAGAAAATGGGATATACCTTGTTAGTTGAAATTAGTCACAAGGATGTTACTGAAATAAGTTTAAAAAATATTACATTAAGTATTAAGTACACACAAAAAAAAATTAAAATTAAACAGTTTGGAAATCCACAATAGAAACTAATTATCGGCATCATTAAAGTCCGGAACAGAAAATATACCCCTTTTGTTGACTGGTACAGGACATTTTATTTTCTTCAAGACATCCTCAGAGTTGTAAATTAGTATATCGTCCTTATCAGGCCAGCGCCAATTGGTTCCACTATATGTCATTGTTTTGACCTCGTATTGTTTTGGATTTTTGTTTATAACTGCCTTTACAATTCCTGGAAATCTTTCACCTTCGTATGAAATCACTACGTAATCTCCTATCTGGATTGCCTTAGGAAGAGGTTGGAGTGTGTGATTTTTTGTTTCGCGGTTATCATCTTTATTTTCTTGATCGGATAAATTCTTTTCTCCTACTTCTTGTTCTTTTTTTCTTTTTCCATTATTGGACAGTTTCTTTTGTTTTGCGCTTTTAGTTTTCTTTTTATTTTCATTTATTAGTCGGTTTTCTTTCTCCATCTTCCTCAATGCTGCTTTTTCCAGTTTACTTTTCTTTTCTTGTTCTACACGTCTTTGGTACTCTATGTATTCTGAACACGTCGCTACTGCTGGAGTTATTTTTCTCTTGACCGTTTTTTTATTTTGGCTAGTAGAGGCAGTTTCTGGCCAATAGAATGCATTTTTAAACGGTGTAGAAAATTCTGACTTAGAATCATTTTGTGTCCTAATTGTTTGTTGATAGGACTGAACTGCTATAGTTTCACTTTTTTCTGGTGTGAAATGTCTTTCGCTTGTAATATTTTCAGGTATTACTCCTTCTTCCATGTCGCAGTTATTCTTACTAAGTGTGGTTTTAGTTTTTTCTGGTGTGAAATGTCTTTCGCTTGTAATATTTTCAGGTATTACTCCTTCTTCCATGTCGCAGTTATTCTTACTAAGTGTGGTTTTAGTTTTTTCTGGTGTGAAATGTCTTTCACTTGTAATATTTTCAGGTATGACTCCTTCCTCCATGTCGCAGTTATTCTTACTAAGTGTGGTTTTAGTTTTTTCTGGTGTGAAATGTCTTTCGCTTGTAATATTTTCAGGTATTACTCGTTCTTCCATGTCGCAGTTATTCTTACAAAGTATGGTTTTAGTTTTTTCTGGTGTAAAATGTCTTTCGCTTGTAATATTTTCAGGTATGACTCCTTCCTCCATGTCGCAGTTATTCTTACTAAGTGTGGTTTTAGTTTTTTCTGGTGTGAAATGTCTTTCGCTTGTAATATTTTCAGGCATTACTCGTTCTTCCATGTCGCAGTTATTCTTACTAAGTATGGTTTTAGTTTTTTCTGGTGTAAAATGTCTTTCGCTTGTAATATTTTCAGGTATTACTCCTTCTTCTATGTCGCAGTTATTCTTACTAAGTGTGGTTTTAGTTTTTTCTGGTGTGAAATGTCTTTCGCTGGTAATATTTTCAGGTATTATTCCTTCTTCCATGTCGCAGTTATTCTTACTAAGTGTAATTTCAGTTTTTTGTGGTGTTGAATGGGTACGTCTTGTAAGATCTTCAGGTATTAGTAGGTTATCAGATAGTGTCACCGATTGTTGTTGTGAGTCTGGTGTTGAATCAATATTTGTTGTTAAATTATTAACCTGGGAAGAATATTCAAAAAAGCCATCCTTTTGTACGTCAAACTGTATAAAATTCTCATCGTTGACGGCAGACCAATCCACATTAATGTCAGACAGGTTATCCACAAAGTTTGCTTCCAGCGTTGAGTTGCCCAAATCAAAATTATTATCGTTTGTATTTTCACTTGTCGTTACACTGCTGTTGACTGTTTTCCAAAAAAGATACAAATTTGTATCCTTTACATCTCCTATCCAATCCCCATTGCATTTTTTAAATTCACGTATTTTCTCACTACCTGCCCACTCCTCTAAGTATTTGACTATTTGGTGCGAATTCTCGGTGGTTGAAGTTCCTGGGGAGGATTGTATCGGGAAGTTGATAGATGGAGTGTTGACATTAGTAGTGCTATTAGAACTCGAAGATTTTATGAGCTTGCTATAATTTACGGCATCCGGATTGAAAGGAAATAATCCACAAGCACGAAATCCATGTTGTATAGTTTCAGGTTTTAAAGAAACTAAAATGCAGTCTTCTAACAATGGACCAAATTCGCAACGTTTTAAACGTCGACCATTATTTTGCATTCGCCAGTCATGGACTTTTTTCCTCCACGCATTTTTGAGGCTGTGAAAAACTGCCACATCCATGGGTTGCAATATATGTGTAGAGTTAGGCAACAAGGCAATCAAAACAATGTCATTGTCTCTACAAAATTCACTTAGAGGTAGCGACAGGTGGGAAGAGTGTCCATCCATGAATAGTATAACTGGTCTTTTAATATTTTGTTTCAATAAGTATGGATAAAAAACATTTGTGACGTATTCATAGAATGTTTGGCACGTCATCCAGCCACTATCCGATCTACCTAGTGCCCATGTGGAGGGATATTTTGATAATATATTTTGTGGAATCCTCTTGTACGGAAACAAAACGAAAATGGGCATTAATTTACCATCAGCAGAAGAGCCCAGGGAAAGAGTCAAACATTCCTTTTCATCATTTCCAGACATGGAATACACGGTCCGAGTACCTTTTCGTACTAAAACACCTTGACCTTTGGGACATAGAAAAAATGCTGACTCATCGCAGTTAAAAATTCTGGAAGGGTCTTCGAGAATTTCGACCAAATTATTATCTTCCAAGTAACTGTAAATTTTTTGAAACCAAGCTCTGATCTTCTCTTCATTGGCACCAACCCTCGCTGTGGTAAGGGTTTGAGAGACTCTTTTAGTAATAGTTGAATTCCTTTTTAAAAATCCCTCATACCAATGTCTGCCTGGTAAACCATTTTTAAATTTGTGTGGACGATTTAGCTCTTTGACCAGTTTTGAGACTGAATATAATAACTGATCTTTATTAACCGGAAAGCCAATGTCTGCTAAATGATGTACCCATTTTACTATAAGATTTTCTTCAGTTGTTGTTAGAATAGTTGGGGCTCCAGCAAATGATTGTTTTGTGTATTTTCTGTGTATCTTATCTAATAATGTCTGTTTAGGTATATTGTATAATTTCGAAGCTTTATACGCAGACATTGTTTTACTTTGGATAGATTCCAGGGCTTCGTTTAATAATTCCGGGGTGTACCTTTTTGATGGCATTTTATCTGAAAAAAATTACATATATAAGACTCAAGTAGGTATAGTAAGAATATAATCATACATACTGCTTGATATAGTTTAGCTGCGTATAAATGTAATAATGGACAAAAGCTACATTGCCATTTCAAATTATGGTCTAAAGGACGTTTTTATGGTCATTTAATATTCTGTGAACCTATAACCGTGCTATTTAAATTAAATGTATTTATCTAATTTAATACAGTCCCAGTTAATTTAAAATAAAACCAATGAAATCAGTAATGTGTTTTGAAATGCCGTTTAAAAAAAAACTAACAAAATTGATTAAGTACGTTTCTTAATTAAACCAAAACAAATACTCATAAAAAGATTACTATACAGCATAACTCTATTAAGGAATAGTTGGACAAATACCATTATAAAATTCAAATAACAACAAACAGACTGGTCAAATACTGGCACGTAAATATCTCAATCGAACCGTTACAGGTTTTAGTAGCACTAAAAAGTAATAATCTTACCCGTTGAAGTGATTATGAATAAAAAAATAATAATAATATTTAACCCTTCCCATCCGTAATTCCGTCCATAAGACGGAATAATGTACATGAGATATAAAATGCGAACATAATTGCGTGCGTCATTAAAAAGACATTTTTTCAAGAAAATATTAATTACACGTAACGAAATTAAAAGTAATAATATCAGTAAGAAGTAAGGCCCAGAAATAATTACTATTTCCTCAAATAAACAAATAAAAATGCCCACTGAAAAATCGAATTCATGGTATGACTTCGGTTAATTTTTGAGATATAACACAGTTTAGAATTCAAATAATAAGAAGGTGGTTGACAGAATATTAGTACGTAATTATCTCAAGCAAACTTTTAGGTTTCAATGTTCCACTATAAACAAAATGTTGACCAATTCGGTTAATAAATCGTTACAAACAAGTAATAACAGTTGAACCTTTTATTCCTTAATTCCGTCCGTAGAACGGAATAGCGTACATGACATACAGAATGAGAACATAATTGCGTGCGTCATTAAAATGTAATTTTTTAATAAAATATTAAAAATTATCTTACGAAAGAATTAAAACGAAATAAATAAATGCATATTGGTTATTGGAAATATAGATATTTCTTATAAAATCTTACCAACTTCTATTGAGAACTCTATGATGATTGGGATCACTCGTTAAACAAAAACAATAACACGTGGTGCTTATTCAACGATTCTGTGCATACTGGGTATTCATGACAAGTGAAGGTGCCAGCAGCCGCATGAAAAATGGCGGGAATTTTAATTACTGCTTTCAAAAGCATCATAGATTTGAATATAGTGTGTGAGTATTCCGCCTTTTCAAAATATATCTTATTTTACGACTTTAAATGTAATGGACCGCAATTGTGTACTAGGCCGTAATATCGTGCAGTTACATTAGTAACTCACTGGCAATATTTTTTGTGTGAATACTCAATATCCTCAGTCTCATATAAAGCTGTTAGTTCTGAACTTAATGAAATCAAGTCAAAATATTGTCCATAAAGACGCATCAAAGATTTTGTTTGTTTTTCAGGAAAATGTGTTTTTTTAATGTATTAAAATTGCACAGCTAAAGAAAGTCTCGGTCATCAAAATTCTTAAAACCTATTTTCCATTCGTTGGCATATTTGATCGAAAATCTGGTAAATTGTATAGTTGGCGGTAGCACGATTCGACATCTCCAACATTATCAGTGCGTACCTATTCGTTTCCTTTTAGGCTTAACTTAACTTCTTGCCATCATATTATTCGAGCATTTTTCAAAGTCATCTCTCTCTTTTTGTTAATAATATCTTTAAATACGCTAATTTTTTTACACAGAAACCAATCTCGTTTATCTTGCATTGCAATACATTAAATAAATTATCTGAGAATGGAAATATTTCTGAAAAAAGCTAAGTTATAAAGTAAAATTCAAATAATGTTTTAAACTATCCAAAAATCCTCTCGAGCTATTTATAGTTTCTGTATCCCACATTTCACATTTTCACCATTTTCCAAAACACTAATACATATTTTATAATATATTTATATAAATAATATTTATATTTAGTATTTATAATATAAATAATTCTATGTACTTATTTATATAAATAATTCAATAAAATCCATCTTCATACTTTCAAAAAATCAGTCAACGAAGCCCGTCATTGTCAAATGCTGGTAAATCCCATTTAAATTCACCAAAAACATCTTCGTATGCAATTGACAAAACTGCTTATAAGCTAAAGATATGCCCCAAATTTGAACTCACCGCTCACCATCTAACCCCGATGATTTTTACATAGGCTTGAGTCGCTGGAGAGAAGCAACTTAAAAATCAGATTATTATGCCGATTGCCGATATAACTCCGAATACCACCGTAGAAATACGATCATGGTCCGAGTACGGAAGGATGCAGCATACAGCGCTGCTTATACTAGTATGGGTACCTATTTCATTGCTTAGTTATTTACTGTAGTATGACAAAAATAGAGTAAAATACGTTTTTGTCTTTTCTTATTAGGTAGGTACTTGCTGCTTGTACTACATAATTAAATATTCTCGTACGCAACTTAAAATCCTGCTTATTATGTGTTTGTTCAATTTTTTTAAAATTATCTCAGTTACTCAGATGGTACGGCATTACTACGGAAACCAAGGAAAGCAATGCTTCCCTTGCTTCCATGGACTGCACGCCCCTGGTACAGGGTTATTCACTATATTTTGACCCCCTTGTAAACTGCTTTATTTACAGAATTAGAAAAAAATGTACAATACGCTGGTCGTGATTACGTCATCACGCCCAGATGGATGACGTCACTAGTGCGATATAAATGTAAAAAAATCATAATTTAAAATTGAATCAGTTTTGTATCTGAAACAAGCTGAAAAACCACAGCCTAAATATCGCAAAGTCCGACTCTGTCGTTATCGATATAAAATTCGACGTAAAGTAACACCCAAGGCGTTTCTCATAGATCACCCGTGAAAGCGGAATGATTAATATTCTAAAAATGCTAGATGCCTAAGTGGTGTAATTTAGCTATTGCAGCCAGTAAAACTACAAAGAGATTTTAGGGCTCGGAGACAGATTTCCTAGGAGTTATTTACTTTGCAACAGGATATGTCTCATAAAAATAAGAATAGGAAATATTGCTAAGTGTTTGAATGATAGAAATCTAAGAACTCCACAGAAATTGCAACGCAGTAACTTTCGTGGAAATCCTTAAATGGTTACAAAAAGGACAGCGATGGTGATTGGCCGAAAAAGAAACGTATGACCATAATAAGGATGGCGTAATTATTATTTTCCAACTATGTGATTGGTAGGAAAATGTTCGGAATGATGACTATTGGTCAAAGTAGGTGATAGCTGTGAGAAAGGGAGGTGAATTTAGAGGAGAAAGAAATCTTGTCCGAGATTAGGAAAAGAAGAATTGAATTAAGTTCTAGCGGCCATGCAGTGAAGACGTGCATTTTTTCTTGTCTGTGCCTAAATAGGCAAAATGGGATCTTAAAGATTCTGTCGTGAAAATCGCAAGTGCGATATGTTGTCTTAAATACCATACCGGTATATTCTTTGTGTTGTGTCCGGTACAATAAAGGAATAGTTTTTCCTAGTACGGCGTGTAATATGTTTCGTGCAAACAGAACTTAATTCAACTGTCGCGGACAAGGTTTCCGTTTAATATGTTTCGTGCAAACAGAACTTAATTCAACTTTCGCGGACAAGTTTTCCGTTTAATATGTCTCGTGCAGACAGAACTTAATTCAATCTTCGTGGAACGTGGTTCCGTTTTTTTAAAGACAATGGTCTAAATAAAGTATGTTTATTATCAAGTCAGTGAGATGTATCACTAATAATCATGAACGCAGTTATTTTCTTTTCATAAAACAAAAAACTATGGAATTTTTATTTTTCGTATAATATAATAACAATTATGTAACAGTACTTTAAATCTACAATTGTAAAGTGAAAGTGAGTTCGCCGCATCCACCACAGCTCTTGCGAGCTAATCAGATTCCAGCAGCTCATCAACAACAGATCATCACCAGGTATTTTGCAATAAACTGTTTCGTTCCTTTTTTCTTTTTTCGAACTTTTAAAATGAAACGCGAAAGACTTATTTTTTTACTTTTCTAACCAACTCAGTTTTTTAACAATTTTTTATCTGAATAAATTATAACTATGTTTTAAACTTATGTCGTCTTTTTCTGTTCGCACAATCCATCTATGATCCTTATTGTATTAGGAAATGCAGACTACCACATACACCAAGGGTAAGTACCATTACTATTCAAAGGGATACCATTTTACGTAACATTTTTGTAATTTTTATATAGATATATAGCAATAGATTCTGATCTATTAATGGCACCCAAAAAAATTAATAATTTCTTTTCTTTAGCTTAAATATTGTTGTAAGAACCCACACCCTAAATTTTCTGAGACTAGAGCTATTCGGAGCATTAATAAATTATGTAGCACGAATTTTGTCAAGTTTATGTATATTATTATGTTTAGCTATATTGTCGTGCTTCATATCTTACATTTTTTTTTAATTCTGTAAATAAAGCAGTTTAGAGGGGGGTCAAAATATAGTGAATAACTCTGTACATTCATTGTTGCCGACCGACCGGCTCTGTGTGCCTGGTTTAACTGGTAAATAGGTAAACCGCCAACGTGGGCGGTTTACCTGTTTTACTTGATTTCACCCTAATGTCGCCTGTGAAGTTTTACCCTAATACCAAGAAAAATAGGGGAAAAACAGGTTAATCGCGACGTTTACGTTGGAAAACCGCCCTATCTGAACAAGGCCTTAGATTTTTGTGTGGCGCGTTGTTGCCAGACTTCAATTTGAATATCAAAATGTATTTTCGTTTTTTGGTCAAACGGATGAATTTAGAAAAAAATGTTATACGACTTTTTTGCTCTACATTATGCCTTCTACCTATACCTTTAAGGAACGCACTATTTTCGGGGACCGAAAAGAGCTTCTATATCAGCGATACTCAACCTTTTTCTTTCCTGGGCCACATAGTATCTATTTCCACAGCTTGCGGACCGCAATCAAGTTGAAGTAGTATACAGGGTGTTTCATTGGGAAACGGAAATACTTGAATGGTGAATAGAGGTAAATGAGGCGGTTCTAGACGTGCTAAATTTATTGTTACACCGACTTTATAACCGAGTTACAGGGTGTTATATCGATTTTGTCCATTTCTTTCTGGATCCATTAGAACCACTGTGTATATTTTTTTGATATTTGGTACACATATGTCACATTTAGAACCCAAACCACCCAACTACTAATCACAAGAAAAATCCAGGTCCGGATTAAACAAAATTATAAATCCATTGTGACCTTGAAACAACATCATGTATATTGAAATTTTCAAAACCCCTTTGCACATTTGAAAAGAGCTTTAATGGAGCTTCCATTTTTTGCGCAGACAATTCATTGACTTTAATTTTGAAATTATGTCAAAATTTTTAAGAACTCATACTTTCAAAACAAACATTTCGATATAATTATTTCAAAATTAATGTCCTTAAATCGTCTGCGCAAAAATTGAAGCGAGCAATAGTTTTTATGCTCTTTTTAAATGTGCAGACGAATTTTTAAAATGTTATAATACAATATACAGGGTGTTGTTTCAAGGTCACAATTATTTAAAAAAAAATTTTTTGTTAATCCGGACCTGAATTTTTCTTGTGATTACTAAATGGGTCGTTGCAATGTAGTAAATTAGTATTGAATATTTTTAAAATGAGTATTTGTTCATTAACTTTAATAATTTATTATTAAAAGTTAATAATACCTTGCTTTTTAAACAGAGTTCTTAAAAATCTCAATTAGGGGAGTGCAATTAGAACGAAAACATGCATTGTTTCGGAATAATTCAAACCAGCTTATATTCTTCTAAAACTAGTTTTGTTAGTTTATATACATAAAGTAAAAAGTTCTACTCGCAGATTTGGCCGCTAATTGTTTATTAATTGTTTAAACAATAACAATTGTTTTGTATAAATAATTTTAAAAATATCGTTGAATTCATCATTTTACTTTGATCAAATATGTTTCTATTTTGTTTTTGGTTATGCTGAATCCGAATATGGCATTACAATTTGACAATTCTTATACAGAAGCTCATATCCAGTATCTTTTCGTAGCTAGGAACCACATGGAAAACTTTTTTATTATCAATTTTACGGAAAAAAGTTATTCTTCATAAAATACTCTGGATAGTCAAAAATCTAAAACTCAACCATCAGATATTAAATTTTATCAATTTTATATGAGTTATGTCAAAAATATGAATTTCTTTAAAGAGTAAAGTACCTTTATATTCCAGAATATCAAAAAATGCTATTATGAAAAGTTGTTTGAAATTAAAAACTATATTTTAATATACAATTACATCATTCTAATCGAAAAAAAAATGTAATTTTTTCTCAAATTACGAATACCCATCATCATTTTATTTCAATTATTGTAACTATTTTATTATCAATTTTACGAAAAAAAGTTATTCTTTATAAAATGCGCTACCTGGTCTAAAATCTAAGATACAACCATCAGATATCAAACTTTTTCAACTTTATACGAGGTATGTAAAAATATGAATTTTTCTTAAGAGTTAAGTGCCTTTATTATTCACAATATTTTAAATAGAAGGATGTCATTGAACACTGAAACATATTTTTAATTCCAAACAACTTTTCTTAATAACAATTTTCGATATTGTGAATTATAGAGGTACTTTACTCTTGAGAGAAATTCATATTTTTTGACATACCACGTATAAAATTAATAAAATTTTATATTTGATGGTTGCATCTTTGATTGTATATAATGCAGAGTATTTTATAAAGAATAACTTTTTTTCGTAAGACTGATAATAAAAAGTTATCAATAGGTTCCAAGTTACGCAGACATTCTGTATAAGAGCTAAAAAAAAATTTATTGTTGAACATTTATTATTGTTGAAGCTTATTATTAAATGTATTTTAGGTAAGTTTTACAGAAAAATGTTTTGATCACTTTGTATAAAAATTTTTTTAGCTGGTAATTTTCGGTTTTTGTATTACATTTTTGTTATCTTTCTTAATTTTCTCAAAAAGAAATAGTGTATTTCATTTCTAAAGTAAAATAATTTAGTGCATTTTAAAGACTACATCCTAAGCTTTAAAAAAGCACTTATAAAACTGTAATAGACCTATTCAAACTTGAGTAATACCGTCTTAAAGTGGTGTTAATTCTGTAAAACTATGAAGTTTTCAAAAATTACATTTTTTGAGATGTCCTTATCATTTGAATTAAATTTTTAAGATTTTTTTTGAATGAAACATCGTTTAGAAAGATGTTTGAAAGGTAAGTTGTGCAAAATTGAGAGTTTTATAAGAAAAATTGTAATAGTTACACATTTTTAAATAATTTTTAAACAAAATTCATGTAAGTCTCACTTTCAGCCCACACCGTTCTTATGCCTATAAATTTTATTTCTTTTTATTATAACCATAGGATAGCTCAATTATTCTTCTCTCATGTCCAATTTCTAAAATTTCATTTGATCGATCAGTTAAAGAATTACATTAAAATAACTCAACCGTGCACTTCGCCGTACGCTAGTTTACAGTGCGCCAATGTTTGTGAGAAGGGTGAATTTAGCGTTATAAATAAAAAGTTATAGAAGCTACAGATTTAATTTTAGAAAAATCTTTCTATAAGGTTTTTTTTTGTAAAATTTTCTTAATTTTTCAATGGTTAAGTCAGTTTTTTTCTAAAATTTATATTTTCGGAGTTATTTAAAAAATATCTAATTTCGCAGTTCATTTGTTTAATAAAAAATGAAGCACCCACTTATTGAGTAGAACTTTTTGATATGTTGTTTATTAAACATTTCTTAATGAAATTACAAAAAGCTCTATCTTGTTTGATTTTTTCCGAAGTGAAATTCTATATGCACTCCCCTAAATATAATTTAAAATTTAAGTCATTAAATTATCTGCCTCACTCCCAAACACGCCTCAAACACATCGGCACACTATCAAATAATTAGAGAAAATACGTGAAATTTGACAAATAATATGATCACAGGGCCCTCTAGTTAGTCTTCGGGCCGCATAAAAAACGCTAGAGAGACACATGCGGCCCGCGGGCCGCAGGTTGAGTATCACTGTTCTAGATTATTATTAATAAAAAATTATTGCAATTCGAAGTTTTATTTCCGGAGAAATAAAACCTCAAGGCTAAGGCTCCACGGGCGACAAATTTACGCTAGCAGTAGCCGTAAAACGAACTTAAGATTCCGCGGAACGGAATAGGAATAGCCGAACTGAACCGACTACAGGACTTGTGCTAGTCGGTTCAGTTCGGCTATTAATATTCCGTTCCGCGGAAACTTAAGTTCGTTTTACGGCTACTGCTAGCGTAAATTTGTCGCCCGTGGAGCCTTAGCCTAATGGGACCAAGTTTTTGGTTTCTGGACCAAGTCTATGTGAAACGTATGTAAGGGCGTTTATGGCGCTCTCTGAACGAACTTAAATATAAGACGTCTCTTAGTTTCATTTTACAGAGAATTATTTCAAAAAAAATATTAGTTTATATTTTAAAAATTTCAAAATATATAAAAATAAAAATGTATACCATTTTTATTCATTCAGTGCGGTGCGAAACCAAAACTGTCTTAATTTTTACTCAGATCAGAGAGTGCAGCCAGCACTCTTATCGACGATTTCACCTCTTGTTAGAGGTTCATCAAAGACTGCATAGGCTGCTTTTCTCTGGCCCAGGCAAAAATTTTCGACATATCCATCTCCCACCGCAACTGACGAGATGGTAGTAGGTGCCTAGCGGCATCTGCTAAATAAAAGACTAAGTTTTTCAACCTAATAAAAATATTTGTAAATTAAATATTTTTAAAAGATTTTTAATTGAAAAATATTTTTTTTTTTCAAAATATATAGTTCAGTATTGTTAAATAATATAAACTCTTTATTTTTAGGGACTATATCCGGATCTTACTAGTATGTCTTTAATAAACCAGCGATCAGTAGACGACTTGGTTAAAAAGATAGGTAATGGTACAGTAAGCGTTCACAATTTTAGGCCTAACTTAGTTGTGAACGGTCCCACCATGAAAGCTTTTGACGAAGACAATTGGGAATGGGTCAAAATTGGCGACGTTATTATGAGAAATGTTAGAGAATGCACCAGATGTATGCTGACTACCCTAGATCCAGACACTAGCAATAGAAATAGTTCTATGGAACCATTGACTACATTAAAAACGTGAGTTAGAAGAAAAGTATTATTATATTAAATTGACTGTCTAAACAACAATAACTTGATATGTGTGGGACAGTACAAACGCAGTATCTGGGGCCATAGTAATCTTGTCTGGCTTCATTCGCTATCCTATTTATCTAACCTCAGGTTTTCATTTCATGACTCTCTTAAATAAACCGCGTCGATTTTAATTAAACCAATCTTTCGATATCCTCTATGTATTCTTCAAAGCTTCAGCATTTCTTCACTACACTGTTCACTACTAACTGCAAACTTCTGGTAGGATGGTGCAAAACTGCTGCATTTACACTGTCGATCTTAAGCCGATGCCGCACTGCAGGATGCTAGATGGTCGCTTGGAGGCTGGATTTTAAAGGGGGATGGTGGAGAGGCGCTGCATTCTGGACGCAGTGAAAGAGTGAAATGAAGTTAGAAGTCAGTATCCAACTGACTGCTAAGGAATCGTTTGTTTCATTTGTTACTTTACATTTGGTTTGTTTTTTAGCATATGGTCCTATTAGAGGTAAAACTCACTAACTACAAATTGTACAAATTGTTTTTTAAATTCACCTGACTTGAATATTGGATTTTTTTAATGCAACTGCAAAGAATAAATAAAACAGATATATGTTAAGCCATGTTTCGTCACATAGTGGGTCTGTTGGGTCCCAAATTGCCCTTCATTATACACAACATTTATTACGCTTTCCTCCATAACCAGGTTACCCGGATGGAATATCAAACACGACTGATTTGGACAGGGCCGTAAGTACGATGTTCGGGCTCTGGGACAAACGTAATTGGGGGCCCCCTAACGGTGGGTCTCGGGGGTTTACAATATCTCATCTGGAAAACGTTTTACGAAGTTGATTGCTTCGTTTTAAAGGTCTTGTTCGTTTGCATTCAAAATAAAATCAGGTTGAACAATTCGGTACGTATCTAACACTGCTTTCGTTCCTTAAAAGCGAGGCATAATGTGTCGATCATTGAGTAAATCACGGTTTCTCTGTTTGGATCTTGGGGTCTTTCATCTTCGCACAGTTCATCGAGATGTTTTTTCGTCTTCTGCATTCTTTTTGGAGCGAACTCTACTGCTTTTCCCCAACGTTGACACATATTTGAAGTCTCTTCAAAGAAGGTTTCAAATTGCCTCTCAATTTCAGTTAGGTTTAAGAGGCTCTCTTCAAGTAAACTGTAAGCTGTTAAGAGGTCCAAAAAAAATTCTGATTGCAGTGTTTTCGAGACTATGTTGAGGATTTCAAGGATTTTATTTTGCACAACTAGTAACAAAACAAATTTCTAGGTTCTTTTTCAGTTGTGCTGCTTCGTCTCTTTTATTTCTTTTGTTACTTGTCAGAGCTAGACTTGAAAGGCACTTCGAAACATTGCAAAATTTCTGTTTCAATGCATTGACTACATCAAATCTTCCAGCCCAGCGTGTTGGATTGAGAGGTTTGAGAGTCTTCCGAGACTTTCGAGGAACACCTTTCAGACTGGTATGGGGAATTCAGTACCTCCCAATGAACGATACTGTTCGTTGAGAGTTGGAAAATTATGAAATGAAGGTTTATTTAGAGAAAATGCAGGGAGAGTTAAACCAGATTGCTGAGGAGATACAGAAAATTGAAAAGGTGGAAGAAAAATTCGAGAATGCGTTAAAATTCGATATGGAAAACGTGGAAGAAAAATTGAAGGAAATAGGAAAATGTCAAAAAGGAAGAGACCGTCGGGAAGTTATTATATACAGCTCTAATGAAATCAGAAGCCAATTTGGTGAGGATATTAGAAAACAACATCCGGTACCATTTATTAATATCTTAAAAAACAAATTACAACATATGCAGAACTTCGAAGATTGCAAAGAAATTATAAGAAGGCATCTAAAAGACGGAGCTGCTTTGTGGTTTGAAAGTAAAGAAAATGAGGTGACTTCATGGAGAGATTTTGAGACAAAATTTTTTTTATAATCGTGCAGGTGAAACAGGTTAAAATCGCATTGAAGTTGTTAGAATGAATAGGCCGAGTACTTAATACAACTGGACAACTTGAAGTAGAACTTGACTGAAAGTACTTTGAAGGTTTATTTGACCTCGTTAAAATCTATGCACGGCCAACTAATCGGGGGCCCCCGGCCAAGGTTACCCCAATGGTAGTTACGGTCCTGGATTTGGGTGGATAGACGCCTGGCGATCCACCGGATAGTTAGATGGTAGTGGGATGCCACTGCCCCCACTGCGGCTACCGTCGTTTTGTTATTCGTGGTATAAGTAGCTGGATGGTCGCCAGGCAGGTATCTACCATCCACGATCCTACCAAACTTCCTGCAGTGCGGCATCGGCCTTAGAGTAGGCTGTCGATGATGACGTGGCGTTTGGGTAGGGGTTGGACCGAAAATTCTGGACTGCGGCATTTGGATTGGTATAGTCGATTCGCTAATATGAGACCAGGGCCCCCGCTTCCATATGTGCAAAGTGTGCAATGCACACGGGCGCCATCCTTCAGGGGCGCCAAAACCCAGGGTAAAAAATTGCAAAATAATTTGGAAAAAAAATAAAAAAAAACAAAAATTTATTTTAAAATAAAAGTTAAGAAATTAATTAGGGATTAGGTATAAATAGGAGAAAAAGAGAAGAAAAACAGAATATTTAGGCCATATAATTAGACGACCTACATCCTAAATACCATCTACTTCCCCTTATAGTTTAAGCAAAAGTGGAGGGAAAGAAACTTTCATGGTTGCGAAATATTAGACAATGGTGTGGAACCACAGTAAAATAATTATTTATCGCAGCAGCCGATAGAGAACGGTTCCAGGAACTTGTAAACTTGATGGCGGCAAACCTCTGAATATGGACACTGGATCTAAAGAAGATGAAAGTATAAATACACACGAAATTTTATTAGTACATCATCCAGTTACTGTCGATTCCTATGTGCGAGAACATGTCAGAAGTCAGTCATTTTAATTTATTTTGTTATAATTTCATTATGTTTGTTTCATTTTGATATTTTAGTCTACAAAATAATAATAGTCCATTTACTCATAATTTTTGCTGTGAATTTTAAACAATCGCTTGTATTGACATGCAATTTGGCGAACACATAGCTACCACGTCAAAGAAAAAAAGTAACATTGTGCCGATGTGTGCTTTTGCCCTGGGGGTGATACTTTCAAAATAAGTCCGGAATTGGATAAACTGACTAATTCTAAGCAACTTTGGTTCTATAGAGTTTTTTTACTCAATACTTTTCGAGTTACTTGCGAGTCAATATGTTCATTTTTCAACAAAAAACCCCGGTTTTAGACGGTTTTTCTCAAATAACTCAAAAAGTATTTTATGGATTAAGTATTTTTAGCAAAAATATAGCTTACAAAAAAGTGAAAAAAATGGTTGATATATTATGAAGTCTGTAAACCCAGTAGAAGCAGAGTTGTAGATAATGAAAAGTAGGTTAGAAACAAACTACTGAAACAAAAAAGAAGAACTTCTGTTGGAGTGAAAGTAAAGAGAAGGATATACTCCAACAGAAGTAAGGAAAAAATAAGGAACTAGATGTAGATAAGAATGAAGAGGCTTCTACATTGAAGCCGAAGTAAGAAAAAATACTACTTGTGAAGTAGTACTTGTATGGGAGGATATAATGATAATGATGATGAAGTTCAGGAAAGGGTAATTAAAAGGGATAGAAGTAGAAGTATGAATAGACAGAGGCAAACTGAATAGAGTTGGCTAGCAAGAGATGCAAGAGAACAACTTGGCACTCAAGGATGGATACGGCTCGTTTGCATGCCTGTCGAAGAACAGTAGCTCAAAGTAGATGCTGATGACTAGAAAAGGTGTATACTAAAATAAGAATATTGTTCTGAAAATAATTAAAGATGAATAAGTGCTAAAGAAGAACCAATTAAATAAAACTAACAAATCATGGGCGCCAAGAAAATGATCTTCGATCACTCTCCCAGGTATCTTACACTGCTGTCAAATATTAAATATATTAAATCAGTAATAATGAACATAAAGGAATAATAAAAATAAATGATATACAAAATAAGTAAATATTTATTAAACATAACTACTAGATTTTTTGACAATCTCTGAGTTACACAAAGTGCTCATGTGACTCTAAAATGACAAAGTTATACAAAAGTTAAATCTATCTAAGACAACAATAATGTTACCTGTTACAAAATTACATAAGTACCTCTTACTTACATATAGGGTACAACTCACATGAGACCCTCTACCAAATGGTTATAGTACGCTTGCTACGTACCACTAAATTGAAACCGACAAATATAAAAAATATATAAATAAATAGGCACAAGCCTGACGAAGAGAAAATACAATGATGAATTAAGCAAAATTAATTAATAAAAGTTATAGATACGAAGCTAAGATAAATACCGAAACGATGACCTAAATTAACCGAACAAATGGAATAAAGCGAATAACTAATAAAATATTTGGGAAACAAGCAAGTAATATTACAAAATAAATATCAAACCAATAATAAAATATAAAACTCTAATTTTTTAGGCCTGATTACCTGGTGCACACAAGTAACTTACCATAGATACAATAGTTTGGGAACCAAATATTAATATACAAATGTCATATAAAAAAAACAAAGGTAAACTAAATCTGAAAAAAATTAATAACATAGTGCATTAAACCAAATGTCTGAAATGTAAAACCAATAGTTACTTAAAGCACTACACTAAATGTTCCCAAACAAACCCATTCATCAAACGACTCCTAAAGAGGTTGCGGTTGCATCCTCGAAAATGAGCATCAGGATGGTGCGACCCCATGACTCCTGTAGGCCCAGGTGCCAAGACGAAAAGGAGCCGGAATGCCCCAAAAAAAGCTTGTTTCCCCAAGTGACTACTGCCAGTGACTTATGGTTGGAGATTGGCCTCTCGGTGTTTCGAGGTGTTTTTAAGTTTTCACATGGGTGGCTAGAAAACACAATTTCCGTTTATTTCAATTTCCCAAGCGTACGACAAATCAAAGAAAAGAAATAAGAAAAATTAGGAAAGTTTTTAGGATAGATAGTAATGTAAAAACCCAGTAGTTACACACAAAAAGAGACCTCTAATTAATGGACTACTTGATCTTGACAAGGATTTATGTGAGAATTTCTAATTACAGACGTGGATTCGGGATTTAACTACAGAATAGATATTGATTCCTTTAAAATAATTATAGGCTACTTATTAGATGTAAGAATAAAATATACAGATATCAAAGATACAGATAAATAGCTAAAAATTAAGATTAGGATTTTCTGTGAAGGAATATTACTTAAAGATTTTGAATTAATTAAAAGATATCTACTAAATTCACTGAATAAATTTACACATATGATTTAATTGGAAATGGCTGCTGACAGTTATAAAAAAAAATAATATAAAAACAGATATCGCTAGTTACCGTGTGATACGATGATTTTATGCAGAAATCCCATTGTATTGATTCCTTCCAAAGACTTCTGAAGAAGTTTGGTGATCCATCCTTCGAAATTCACACATTTTAACTAAAACGAGGTCTAACCTCTAAATGTGATCTTCACACGCCACCCATCCATGCTCGTTGAATCTCCAACCACAAGTGAAAGCTCACGTTCTTTTCGTCTGTCACAAGGACGACCTCAGAACACGAAGTCATATCCACCGCTACCAACCCACGAAACTAACAGGTAGTTTTTTAGTATGTTGAGTTATGGCGTCATAAAATAAATATTTTTAAGATATAAAAGAAAATAATAGTTATAAATGGGAATTACGAGCAAATTAGAGAAATTTGGAATTACGAGCAAATTAGAGAAATTTAATTAAGCGATCAAAAGAAAATAATTATAAAAATATTTAAAGAGCTAATTTCGTAACGTGAACCGTTACAAAACTCGCCCCCAGTACAAAACCACATATCAGCACGGCACAATATCACTTTTTGTTTTTTTGACATGTTAGTTGTGTGTACGCCAAATTTCATGTCAATCCAAGCGGTTGTTTAAAATTCGGAGGTTTTGCAATATTTTACCGTTAGTGATTGAACTATAAATATGACTTCTAAAGTTCAGTTTTTTGCTTCATTTCAAGCACCTACCGACCTACCTACATTAAAAAAATAAATAGAAAAACATGATCCAAAATACCTTAAGGGGCGCCAAAATACTTTTTTCCACACAGGTGCCAGTAACCTTTACGGGGGCTCTGTCTGAGACACAACTGACTACACTATAATCACAATAAAAATGCACTATATAGAAATAAACAAACCAAGACAGGTTGAATGTTCAAGGAGCACCCGCAAATCACGATTTGGGAGTGCTCCACGTGCTTGTTTATTTCGAGTGCATCTTTATTGTGATTGAAGTGTAGACAGTTGTGTCTCAGATTGGCGAATCGACTATAACTGGAGCGGGCGATGTTTTCTTTAGGAGGGGTATCTTTGTCGAAAGTAACCGGGTGGCATCTAAACATTCCGTATATGTATTTGGACCATAGGAGTTTTCTATTGGTTCATTGCAGCACGCGGTCATATTTTAACCAATAGGCGGCGAGATTCCAAACGCATACACGGAATGTTATTCGGTCCCAAATTCATATACGGAATGTTAAAAAATATCGTACACCGAAAAAGATAAGTTTTTTTAGAGTCTTTTAAAAGGAGATTGATTTTAAAATACTTGTTACTGTATTATTAAATAAAAATAAAACAATTATAGTATTTCGAATGTTATTTGGTGCGAAATTCATATGCGGAATGTTAATTATTCGTAGACCAAAAATGGGACTTTTTATTAATCAGTTAAAGGAGACTGATTTTAGAATACGTATTTTATTGATGTATTATTAAAGAAAAATAAAACAATGATTAGGTACCTATTTGGTGCGAAATTCATAAATGGGATGGTATAGATTTGAGAGACAAATTTCTTTATTTGACTAAGGTTTCGCTTTCTCAGAATTTTTAATGACTTGCACGTGTTGTTAAGTATGTTTAGATCTGTTTCAGCTATTCAATTCAATTCTGTTGAAGTTTAGGGCTGTGTGCTATCAGACGAAAATAAATGTTAACTTGGTTATAACGTTTGCGGTTGTGTTTTAAATATTATTTATTCTGGTTTATATATTTATTTTGGTCTACGAATAATTAACATTCCGCATACGAATTTCGCACCAAATAACATTCGAAATACTATAATTGTTTTATTTTTATTTAATAATACAGTAACAAGTATTTTAAAATCAATCTCCTTTTAAAAGACTCTAAAAAACTTATCTTTTTCGGTGTACGATATTATTTAACATTCCGTATATGAATTTTGGACCGACTAACATTCCGTGTATGCGTTTGGAACCTCACCGCCTATTGGTTAAAATATTATCGCGTGCTGCAACGAACCAATAGAAAACTCCTATGGTCCAAATACATATACGGAATGTTTAGATGCAACCGGGTGGCGTAATCTGTTTTTCGGCGTGTTTTAAAATCTATGATTTTTCTAATAATTCTTGGTTTATGGAAATGAAAGAAGCTATGATTCTAGAGTTTTCAAAATCAATTTTGTGGCCTGTATGCAGAAGGTGCTGACCATGAGCTGAAATTGAATCGGAATTACGAACTACAATGAAATATTCATAATTCTGATTTTGGATTCTTCGATTGGTTTGGCCTAGGTAAGATTGGCCGTCGGCACAAAGAATTTCATAAAGTCCGTGTTGTTAATTTGGAATGTTGTCTTTGATTGATCGGACAACTGATGAAAGTTCTTATTAGACGGTAAATATTGTGTTGGTTCCTCTTTACTTGACGATTTTGTCGATTTGTAATGAAGAAAAGCTTTCGTATGATGAGACGATGAGTCTTTGAATTTATTTGTGACAAAAGATTATTGCCCAGAACTTTGGTGAATCTTTTCTACCACTGGTTATGATTGTTCTGTGGTCCCGCGGAAAGTCGTAAGAAGTAGAGAAGAAAGGAAATGGAGATGTAAAACGGCTGAGTTTTCATTTTTTTGACTGAATGTACTGCTTATTTTAATAGAACGCACGAGGATATCTACGACCCTTACTTCCCTGTCCTGTAGATAGGTATACTTTCGCAATGCCATCTGGAAACCATCAAAGACCCACCCCTCCCTGACAGTATACAAAACTTGGAGCCCTAATAACACCAAACATTCCATGTATGTTCCTAGAATGTACACATAGGACATTGAAAACATTCCTGGAATGTCCTCAAAAGTACAAGAACGTCCTCTAAATATCCCAGGAAAGTCCTGTGTCAGCATTTTAAACATTCCTTGAATGTGTTGTTGGAACATTCCATGAATGTCTACGAATGTTCTTTGGACATTCACAGTATATTTTTTTAGACATTCCCTGGATATAGTCGCTGCTGTGACATAATACCTCCGATTTGTTTTTCATGAGTTTTGTAAGAGAGACTAAACTGGAAATAGACGAAGGTAAACAAATCAGAGGAACATATAAGTACAAGTATTTAGGTTTTATAATATCAAACAAAGGAACAACTGAGGAAGATATAAAAAATAGACTAGGACAAACAAGAGACTGCATACGAAAATTGAACCCGATACTGTGGGATAAGAACATCAGCATAAAAACAAAAAGAAGAATAGGTATATAATACCATGACACAAGAAGTATCCTCACTTATGGGTGTGAAAATTGGACAATAAATAAGAAAACCAAAAATAAAATAAGAGCGACAGAGTTGGAATTCCTAAGGAGAAGCTGCAGAGTAACAAGGAGAGATAGAATAAATAACATAGAGATTAAGAGAAGAATGGGAGTGAACTCAGACATAATAGACTACATCAAACAGAAGAGATTAACCTGGTACGGACATGTAAGAAGAGCAGACCAAAATCGGTGGATAAACCGAATAACAGAGTGGAGCCCGATAGGAAAAAGGAAGAGAGGCAGACCCCGAAGATCCTTCAGAGATGAAGTAGACGAAGCAGTGGAGAGAAGAAATCTACAGGAAGGGGACTGGCAAGACAGAAAGAGCTAGAGAGAACGGTTGAGTGAAGGAATACAGTGAAAACTGTATAAATCCTTAGTATATATATATACTAAAAACTTTTTTTACAGTTACCTCCTGTTTTCATATGATATTTTTTGACATGTTTTGTAGTAAATTCAACTATCTATTTACTACAAAACATGTCAAAATTTACATGTGAAAACAGGAGATGACCCTAAAAATGGTTTTTCGTCTCCTACAAAATTCATGAAAAAGCAGATAGGAGGTATTGTCACATCACCGACGATATACCAGAAGTATATGTGGCCATACCAAATAATACACCCTTGATAAATATACACATTTTTTAAAACCTGCCTTGATCTTTTTTACCTTTATACACATTTTTATTGCACAAAATCTTGTCACATATTTTTTTCCATAATCATCACTACGATTATGATTCATTGTATTGAATTGTACATTACAATTACAATCTGGTCGTAACTGACCAATGAGCAATTTTAATTTAACCTAAATTACTACTCTTCCTTAAAATGAAGATCTTACCCCATAGCGTCTCTTATCTAATCTAACAAGATCATGCACTATTTTAACATACACAGGCACACAAGTACTATGCTCTGCTTTTCACTATCACCTATCACTCAAACTAGTTCAAAAGGCCTTGTTCTCTTCAATCTTCTAGTTTGCCCAGTAGTATTGAGGAGTTGGATTTCCTCAATATTCTCGTACTTATGAAGTTGTTGCTCGTGACTTCCTGCCATCTTCTTTTCCTAGGTCCTTATGGAAATCACTGTTTGTCACATACCAAGGAGCATCTACAATATTTCTCACTATTTTGTTCTGGAATCTGTGTATAATTTTTATATTACTTGGTTTAGTAAATACACCCCCAGTACACCCCTTTAGTAAGTACACCCCTACATAGTAGGCATCCATAAGTCCATACAGTTCTTAATATTTGTTTATAAAGTAATAACTTATTATGCATCGACAATGTAGAGTTTCTTCCAACTAGCCAATACACTTTTTACATATATCTTTCTTTTGCCTTTCATAGCCACAAGGCTGTACGTTTCCTTCCTGTTTTTTTTGTCGACCACTCTCATCCGATTCTAAAAAAAATTAAAATGAATGGTAATTTGTCTATTCTTTACAATTAAAAATCAAAAGAAATAGGTACTATTTACGTTATTCGTTTCATAATGAATAAAGAAAATTGAAAACGGATTTATATACAGAACTGCAAAAAAGCCACTAATTCTAATTTCCATTTTCCATCCAATCATAAATTTTTAGGTTATCATGAAATGTGAAAATGTGATGACCACGCGGCACGCGACCCTACTTACATAGAACACGCGCGGAAAATTTGAAAATGAACGCAAATTGAATAGTAAATGGCCTCACTTAAAATATAGGACATTGGTAGTATATTCATAGAATGTCTTGTGGTACCATTCCACCAATAATTTAATCATATTATGTTCACCGAATGTTCCTTGAATGTCCAGAACATTCAAACATTAATAGAACTTTGATAGTACATTCCTGGAATGTTTTGTGTTGTTAGGGAGTGAGATATTTAATTAATGACGGTAAAATAGTGAAGTTTTTTCCAGAATATCTATGTATTCGCCAGAGCATTTGCTGTTGGCAGAAAGTCTGTGATTTGATAGAGAGATGAGTTTCTTTTTGAGTGTCTAATGAATATATTGCCGAAATATATAGTGAGTTTTTAGGATATTTGTATTTGGGCTACAGATGGTTTTTGAGTGTACTTCTGCTCACAGGCTCTCAGACCGAGAATTCTCTTAAGTATGAATGGGATGTTCGGTAGTTGCTGTATTTGAGTGGAGCGGAAGTCTTTTCGTAATGTACTTTACACAGAATACTCCTTTTCAATGCTAGCAGCTTGAGATCTGCATCACCTATCACCTTTTAGTTGATGAATTTGCTTAAGAATCATGCATTGCACTCCCCGAGTCTGCCTTATTTTAGACACGAGAACAATGCATGCTTTGTACTGCCACAGAGGTTATCAAATTGTGTCAGTCATATAAAAGGTTTATAACAAACAGTGGCGCACCTAGAATTTTCCTTTTGGGAATGGTTGGCTTGGGCACCGAATTTGTTTTGTATTGTTTGTGAAAGATAATTAAATTTTCCTACTATTCTTTATATATTTTTTATATGCCATAGGGAACGGGGTTTTAATCCCCAAAACCCCCTGGGTGCGCCACTAATAACAAATATGATTTTTGCCCAAAAAAATTTTTTTCCTAAAAGTGGTAATAAAAGTTTTTTTTCCAAAGTATTGTAGTTTGTCAAGGCCTTTTAGAGACATTTTCCAAAAGTTTTTGTAAAGACATATTGTATATCTTTGTAATTTTTTTCAGTTACCGAAAGTGCAAAGGTCCAGGTGATTATGGAATTATGGGAGTCCATTTGGAAGTTAGACAAACAGGATTACTAAAACTTGGTGATACTGTATACATTCATAGAAGTGAATAGTGCGAATCTAAATAAAACCATTTGAATGGTTTACAATAACTGTATATAAATTGCTAGATGTATATAATAAATTTATTAAAAGTAACACATAAATATTATGTTTATAAACGTTGTTTTATTTAAATAAATGCTTAAGATATTGTAACGAATATGCTTGGGGTCATTCATCATCATTATCATCATTAGAAATTTTGAGTCCACTGCTAAAAACTACTTAGTCACACCATGCAAATATGGGAGATACTACATAATTGATAGACGGATACCGGATACGTGAAGAAACCGAAATATCCAATAACCAATTTGGCTTTATGCAGGACAGATCAACAACAGATGCAATCTTCATTATAAGGCAATTCATAGAAAAATTTAGGAATAAAAAACAAACTCTCATAATATGGTAATCATTGATTTTGAGAAAGCATATGATAGAGTTCCTCGAGAGATTCTCTGGTGGGCACTCAATAAGAAAGGAGTCCCTGGTGAATATGTAAAGATTGTGAGAGATATGTATGCGGGAGTAACGACTAGTGTTAGGACAGGTGTGGGAGAAACTGATTTTCATGTGAATGTAGGATTGCACCAAGGCTCGGTGCTTAGTTCTTATTTATTCTCATTAGTTTTGGACCAGATAACAGCGAAACTACATGTATCCTTAATATAATATCCATAATCCTTAATGTATGCTGATGATGTAGTATTAGTAAGATATAGTGAAAGAGGCTTAGAACAAAAACTGGACCAGTGGAGAAAAGCTCTGGAGGAAAAAGGTTTAAAACTTAGTAGGACAAAAACAGAGTATTTGGAATGTTCATTTAAAGATGGAGTTACTACACATAAAATGATCTTTGGATGGTGAAATGATTGTGAAAAGCAATAGTTTTAAGTATCTAGTATCGGTAGAATTAAGGCTGGATGGATGAAGTGGAAGGAAGCGAGTGGTATGTTGTGTGACAAAAATTCCAATGAAGCTGAAGGGAAAATTCTATAAAAACAGTCATGAGGCCGGCTCTGATGTACGGAACTGAATGTTAGACAGTGAAAAAGAAAGGGGAACAACGAATGCATGTGGCGGAAATGAGAATGCTTAGATGTATGAGTGGAATGAAAAAAAGAGATAAAGTTAAAAATGAGTATATTAAGGGTATATAAAGAGAGATTCGTGAATCTCAGGGTCGTGGGCTCGTGCCCCACGTTTGGCGCCAATGAAACGAAAAAAAGGCGATGGACTACCCCAGCTAATTGAAATAATATTCGAAAATATTGCCTCAATCATCCAAGATAGCCATCGCTACACCCTTGCTTAGCTCAGTCTCTCAGGTGTGTGTACGTCTTGTCCTAATCTTAAAAATGAACTATGAAAGTTTAGAATGAAAGCAAACAAAACCGTATTTTTAACTAATCATGTTTATTATTCAATAAAGATATAATAAAAATATGACTTATTGTGTGCAATAACAAATATATTCAAATTCTTACCAACAACTAACAATTCTGGATTATACTTATGGCTTTTGGTAGCTGGTATTTGATGGTAACTTCTTGATGTCGAATGGTACTGCTGTAGACTTCTTGTAGGCCTGAGCGGATGTTCGGCCCTAGGCCCCTTCAGTTGGAGATGGTAGTTGTTGCAGTCTAGATGTCCTGGTCAATGGTCTTCATTTAGCCTTAGTTCGATCACCGGTTAGGATGCTGGTGACTCCCGTAGGGAGAAAAGTGATTTATTCCCAAAAACTATAAGATAGAGACACATATCAATCATCAAGAAGAAAAACCAAAATGTAACTTTACCAAATCGGCAAGGGTATATTAAATGGAATTAATACTGATACTAGTTAAAATTTGATTTACACGTGCATATTAATAAATGAAAAGAAATATAGAAACCAAACACATGGTTGAACATTTGAAGTTTTGGTATAAGAAAAAATTATTATAAAAGTTAAAAGTAGACTATAAAAAACTTAGAATACAAAACTCACTCCAAGAGAATAATTGTTGATGGAAAATAATTCTAATTTTCAAATTACATGCCTTTTTAAGGAATAATAATAATTATTATCCAAGAGAATAATTGTTGATGGAAAATAATTCTAATTTTCAAATTACATGCCTTTTTAAGGAATAATAATTATTATTATTATAATAATTATTATTATTCCTTAAAAAGGCATGTAATTTGAAAATTAGAATTATTTTCCATCAACAATTATTCTCTTGGGGTGAGTTTTTTATTTTAAGTTTTTAATAATTACTCTTCCCTTCCAGTTTGTGTCAGGGAGTAGGGATGAAGTGACACTGTCACTGAAAACGACATTTGAAATAACGACCAAGTACTATGAAGTAGCAGGCATGTTCCGTATTGAAAGACAGTTACTTACAGAGTAAGAATATACGGGGTACGTTCGGTATGATGATTTAGATTTTAGATGAAGAGAGATATAGTAAATAGAAGATAATAAAAGAGGGTAATAAAAGAGGGCTCCAACGAGTTTTTAACGAAGAAAACAGGTAAAATAAATAGTAGAAAATTATTGTTAATGAAATATTAAAGAAAATAAAGTAAAATAATTATTTAAAAACTAAAAGGGAGGTTCAGTTCCCCTTCTACTTCTACACAAACTTCTTCATCTCTCTCTTTTCCCAATTTCTCATATAATAAGTCTAAATCCCTTCTCTCCACACTCAAATCTATCAAAAATAAGATCCAAAACCACCACCTCATCTTCAGCAAAGCAGATAAGGGTAACTGCCTTGTTATTTTAGACCAACAATTATACATTGACAAAGTCACCTCTTTCCTAGACAACAATAACTTTACTTTGCTTCCTGTTGATCCCTCTAAATCTTTTGTTTCGAAGATGAAAACCAACTTAAAGCAATTTACTGAATTCTTTTCTGAATTTGAAGCACCATATACTAAAATTCCATCAAATCCACTCACCCCCAGGTTATACGGTTTACCAAAGATACACAAAGTTGACATTCCTATTCGTCCCGTTGTCAGCTTCATTAACACTCCAGTTTCTATTTTATCTAAATTCATTCTTAACACCATTAAAAACTTTATTAACTTTACCCCACAGTTTACTGTTTTGAATTCTCGCCAATTAGTTGAAAAACTTCAACTTGTCAATCTTAATCCAAATATTGTTATGCTTTCTTTTGATGTTAGCAATTTATTTACTTCAGTACCAAAAAATGAATCGATTAGTCTGGTTAATTCACTCCTCTTAAATAATTCTGTCACTTCCACCACCACTTCGTCTATTATAAACATTCTCAAAATTTGTCTATCTCAAGATTACTTTGTTTTTAATAACAACTTTTATCAACAACCTGACGGTTTAGCAATGGGTAGTTGCTTATCCCCTTTCTTAGCTGATGTTTTTATGGATCACTTAGAATCCAACTATATCATAAAAAATCCAGAGATCTTACACTGGTTCCGTTATGTTGATGACATTTTAGTCCTCATTTCTGGTAACTCTGATTCAGCTCACAACTTACTTCACAAAATAAATCAAATCCATCCTAATATCACCTTTACCATGGAACTAGAATCTTCTAACTCCATTAACTTTCTGGATTTATCTATTACCAGACTACATGACCACTTCAACTTTGGTATCTACCGTAAACCAACACAGACAGATCATGTTATCCATTCTACTTCTAATCACCCTTTATCATATAAACTCTCTGCTTTTCGCAGTTTTATACATAGATTAAACTCTATTCCTTTATCCGTAACTGAATTCAACAAAGAGTTGAATATTATCAAACAGATTGCAGTCAACAATGGTTATGACCCAGACATTATCACTAAACTTCAACAAAAAAGAGAACTCAAATTACTACAACAATCCGCTTTCTCTACATCATCCACAACTACTCCCATCTATGCCTCCTTACCATTCAATAACTCCAAATTATCTGAAAGAGTCAAACATATCATTTCAAATTCTTGTGACAACATAAAAATATCTTTCAAAGTTAATAACACTCTCAGCAAAAGTTTAACTAATACCAAAGATCCTATCCATTATATGAACCGGAGTGGGGTATACAGACTCTCTTGTTCAGATTGTGATGCCACCTACATCGGCAGAACTTACAGATCCCTTTCTACCCGATCTGCTGAACACAGCAAGAGAGATACCACTTCTGCCTTTTCACACCATTTAAAAGTCAATAAACATGAACTTAAGATTCCTGAAGGTGTCCAGTTGATACACAATATTCAACAAAACAATACACTCCGTTTAGACTTATACGAAGATTTGGAGATTGGCAAGGACATGAAGAAGAGTCCCAACTGTGTCAATAGACAAACATCCCTTAACCGCAACTTTGTCCCCATTCACCGCCAATTATTCTCATAATTCCTATTTTTTCAACTTCCTCTTTTTATCCTATTCTTTCTCTTTCAACTTACTCTCTCTTCTTTTTCAAAATTTCCTCTTTCCTTCACTGCTTCCAAACTCCTTTACCCGAATAACATTATTAACTATTGAACCCTATTAACCATCACCTCATTAATTCACCCTACTATCTTTTTACTTCTTTTTCATTTCATTACTTCGTTCTGTTTAATTCCACACCTCATCTTTTCTTTATCCCTCTCTTTCCCTTAAAATTCTTGTCTTTATACCTTACACCACAGCCCTCTGCTTTTTGTCTTTGACCTTTTCCAAGAAAACTTTTACCTCTCCAACTAACATCCATTCACTTGATTTCAGTTCTCACATTCAGATCCATTATCATTACAATTAAATTATATCTATATTCTTTTTCTTACTTTGGTTTTATTTTATTCAGTACACTTTCAATATTATTTTCATTTTAATTTCATTTTTGTATCAACTGGACTTAACAGCTATAATCATACATTACTTTATCTCTAATTTCCCATACCAACACTTTGTCACAAGAATTCTCTCAAAACTTTTGAAATAAAATTAAAAAATAAACCATCTCATAATAATTACAATTCTTTTTCATTCACATATTACACACTTTTAATTATTTGACTGTATCCTAACTCAAATCCATTATTTACAAAAACTTGCATTTTTAAATAACAATATTTTCCTTTTACATATACAACCACCAATACAATATAGACTAGATTAAATTGCCTACCAATTTATTCATTTTGTACAATAACTTTCCAACTAATATTGATTTTTCTCTTTTCTCACCTTCATCTATTTTTATTTTTTTATCTTTTTATCTTTATTGACAGCAGCTTACTTTCTTTCTATCAATTTGATCAATCTAATGTTATGGTATACAGTCAATATAAATAATCTTATATTCTAAATTAATTTTGTATATCACAATTTCTTTTCAATAACCAATAGATTTAAAATGTTAGACATTTTCAGATATTAAAATCTTTATCATTTGTTGTGGGTCATGACCTTTTGGTTAATTATCATTGAAAATCGACTACCTTTTTCTCTACTGTCAATGTCACTTCAAACAGTTCCTTAGACATTAGTGTCACTTTATAGTCAAAGTTGGCCTAAGATGGTTGATTGAGGTTTTGGTAGGGTTTCACCATGTTCCCATAGGCAATATCCTGTAACATCGGAGTTTAGCCTGTTTAATATTATTTTTAAATAATGTAAATTGAATTTTAAATTCAACCATTGTTTGGTTCTGGGGCTATTTAGCAAGTATGCACGTAAGTAATCTAACCACATTTTTAGCTTTTAAAAATTTCAACCATCTTTCAATTCTAATAGTGGGATTACTTATTTTATTGTAGATTCACTGATGATGGACCGATAGGTCTGAAAACGTTCTGAATTGGACATTTTTATTCAATCCATTGGGATTTTTAAGTTTTAATAAATATACCAATTTACATAGAAGTGGTTTTACTTCTTGTTAGAGTTTTTTAATTATTTAAAAATTAAATATCAAATATGTGACGTTTGTAACGTTACAAACTAGGAAGGAAAAGACTATCGTGGGTCAGAAACATCCGACAATTCCTCTTCTTGCAGTACCGTCTTCTATCGGAGGTTGGCTACCATCCCAACCATCCTAACTTGGTTGGCTGCAGCTCTGAACAATTGTATTGAACTGCACCCGTACCACTCCCTTAAATTTCGCAACCAGGAAATCCACCTACGTCCCACATTTCTCTTTTCCGAGATTTTTTCTTGGATTATGAGTCTTAACAGGGAGTACTTTTCCCCTCTCATTATGTAGCCTAGATATTCCAGTTTCCTCGTTTGTATGGTTTTTATGACTTCGCATTCCTTCCCCCTGTTTCAGCAAAACATCTTGATTTGTTACTCTCTCTGTCCATGGTATTATCCACATTCTCCTGTAACACCACATCTCAAATGACTCAATGTTTTTGATGTTTATCTCTTTCAGTGTCTAAGCTCCCATGCCGTACAGCAGAACGCAGAAAACATAGCACCTTAACATTCTCGTTCTTAAGTTTAAATTTGTGACCCGGCTGCATAGGAACTTTTTCATTTTGATGGATCACATCCGACAATGGTCAGGGCTAAATTTTGAACAGTTAAATTTTTAAGAGCTAACAAGTACAGCTGAAGACAGAGAAGAATTTGTAATTGTAGTAACCAACTTCCATTAAGGAGAGGACACTTTAAGAAGATTATTAGGGGTAGTCTAGGAGTGGCACCAATTGATGCCAAAATGTGGAGAAGAATTGCTGAAGTGGAGAGGAAGACCAAAGAAGTCTTGGGGGGAGACGATTAGGCAGGATATGTTGGTAAAGGAAATTAATATTGATGTGACCCAAGATAGAGTTGTATGTAAAAATGTAATTATGAAGCCGACTCCGCATAGGGATAAGCTAAAGAGAATAATGATAATTTATTAAAACATAAACAATTTACAAAAACTAGTAAACTAATAACTTGATATTTTTTATTGGACTGAAACTTTTACTAAATATTGCCATTGCAAAATATTAAAGGTATCTCTCGACTTTTCATAAATAAAAATTAATTACTGTAATTAATGAATAAAAACAACCAGTTAAAAGAAACTTGTCTTTGAAGTATAATTTTTTCCACTGGATTGGATATGACAGAGCCGTTTTCAATTTGGCTATTTGCTCTGATGTTGTGAAATAAGTGTGAATTTGTTATTGTTTTTAACGTGAGTAGCATCATCATCATTTATAACATAGGAAAAGATAAATAGTTCAAAGATATAGGAATTAAAAGTCATTGGTTTACAAACAGTTTCGAGACAGAAACCTTTGACTTACTAGTCTATTTAAAAAACAACATTTTAACTAACTTGTAAATTAGCTCAAAATTGTATATATTATTGAATATATTTCATTACAATGATATTAGTGATGATAAAAATTTATATAGATATATAGGTAACATTCTATTTTTCCCTTGAAACGTTAAAATACTTTTAAAAATACAATTTGAAAGTTTGCTTTTATAAATTCAGATTGTCATTTTATTAAAAGCTTTTGTGAACCTGTCAAAATTGTTAAAAAAAAAACTTTTCTAAATCTCTTACTGCCGGTTTCACAAAGTAAAGTTAAGAGATAACCAGAGGTTACCCCAATATATCATAATATGGGGACCTCTGGTTATCTCTTAACCACAAGTTAACTTTACTTTTGTGAAACCGGCCGTTAGCGTTACACAGGTTTCAGAGAGGCTTGATAATATATTCGACACCGAAAAAACTTCAGGTTCTTTTTGCTCAGGTTCAAACCCAGCAAACAGGTTTGAGCCCAGTTACGTGATGATTACGTTAAATTTACGGCGAATTTCAACGAATACGTAACTCGGTGATTTATGACGGGAAAAAACGTATTTCAGTGCCAAATTATTCACCTATATATTAGTGCTTCCTTTATACATGTTTGACATTAGAATAATATAAAATCATAATATATGGTACATGTTTTTTATAATAGGTGTGAATGTCGGTTACATCGCAAAGGCAAGTTTATTTCACGTAATAATCACGAAACAGAAATAACTTCCTTTGGTTAAATTTTGAGAAACATTTTGGAAAACAAAATTTTACAAAGGTGTTGGTTAAATACGTATCGCTTGAATTTTACTCACTGTATTTTATGAACGTCGAAAAATTAGATGTATTTCACGTAAAAGTAATGTAAATAATACCAATATTTAAACAAAAAGTTTATGATTTCACTTTTAAAATCATTTAGCATAACTATTTCAATCCAACCTTGATTTGAACCTATTTTTGCTATTTTTTTCTTTAAAAATATCACAGGAGCTAAAATGATGTTGAGTCTAATTTTCAAATCGTGCGCGGTGATGACGTACTACCAAGCCTTTCTCCTCCTTTAAATACTATCACGTGACCACGGTACGTGATTAACATAGTTGGTTCGAGAACTAAATTAATCGATTTATCGAATAATAGATACGTTTCGATAGGATTATTTTTTATATTATCCTGGTATTGAAATAGATTTTTAGTAAGACCAATTAGTTAATAGTAGAAGAAATTTAAAAACAAAAAGAAAATACGTAATACTAATTTAAAGTAAGTAGAATAGTTTAACTGTAATTTAAAAATAATCGATTTTTATAATCGATGATCATAACCTCTAAAATATCAACTTCTCACATTTCTCATTCTCACAACAAAAAGTGAAGTAAAAGTGAAACGTGAAGAGCTTTATTTCCCTCGTTTTTATTTATAATAATGTCTTTCGTATTAAAGTTTACCTCACTGCTCGAGGGTTGAAGTGCCGATGATGCAATTAGAAAAAAACAAGAAAGTGTCCTCCTCGAAATAAAAAGTGACCTGTGTTGTGTTTTGATTTTTTTTATGTGCATATTTGTACTAAGATAAGTTAGGTTCATTCGAACTATTTTTGGTCCCAGAATATGTGATTTAATTTATGACCTGTATTTTTGTTACACCCTGTATAATAAACAGCTTTGATTATTAAAAAATATTTTTACTTTTTGTAATTGCTGTCAGAATAAAAATATACACTAATATTGATTAATATTTGCTTTACACATACGGTATGTATTTACGGGCTTAGCAAATCCCTGAAAATACTGGTACATTGCCAGATAATCAGAAAAATCCAGATTATCCTTGTTATTAACAATCTGCAGCACAAACAATAAACATTGATGTCTAATTACTGATTTAGTAAATATTTGAATGTATCTTATTTATCGCAAGTCAGTATTTGAGTATGCTGATATCTACCAAGGGGTCAATCAATAGGTTTTCTCTTTAATAATTGTAGACGCAGATGAATTTTGCCTGATTAGGACTAAATTTTATAGCAACTGAAAATGGCAACAGAGTGGAGGAAAGTTGGAAAAGTAAAGAAACTATGTATTTATCCATTTAAAAGTGGAAAACGAATCGAAGTGAAAGAGGCAGAATGTACTAAGCAGGGTTTCCGAGAGGTGGAAAAAGGTCATCGAAAGTTGCTATTGAGAGACAGGTAATGTTTATTTATTTGAATACACTAACGCATTTAACATTCGATAAACTGATATAAAAAAAAACATTGTAACTCACTTTAATTTAAATAGTTTACTGGGCAAAAGAATGAGTTACCATTGTAGCTCATCCATTTGAATATACTTTGTTAAATTCTTAAATTATTAAATTCTTTTGGTTTTATACATAATATAAACTTCAGTGGACTCTCTCTATAACAAACACGGATATAACGAGGTTTTGCTTATAACGAGGTACACTAGATGTTCCATGAAATTCCTATTGAACTATAACACCTCTATAACGAGGCATATTTGGTTATAACGAGGAAAAATCAAATCGAAGAATATGTTTCATTACCTGTTTTGAGAGCAGTTATGACTATAAATAAACACCCCAACAGCCTGTATATAGAAATGGCCAACATCTGTGATATTATCGAAGCCAGTGCTGTAATAAACTTCACAGCCTGTAATAAACTTCTTCTTCTATCGACCGATATTGAATATTGTAGGAAATTTACAATTTACTATGGCGAAAACGTCTCATTGTTCAGGTCGTCCATCGACACCTAATAAACTACGCACGATATAAAGACACAGAAGATAAGATAATGCGCATAGTGGGCGGAGTCAATGACGGCAGCAACAGAGTTATCTCGGATTCTTTATGTAACTTTTAAGTATCGCATTCTTTCGTGTCTTCAAAGTCTACCGTGGTTTTCTTTATAAATATTTTGAATTTATTGTATATTGTATAAGGTTGCGATATTTATTTATAACGTTGTGAATATGTTCGTTAAACATGCGTTGTGCCTTTTTGGATGTGGATCTTACCAGAGCCGCCGCGAAGAGTGGCCGCCGGCGTGCAATTCCAATTAAGCCGCCCCCTCTTTAATTATATTTAGATTTACCTTTCATAAAGTCCCTTAGTTTTGTTACATACATAAGGGTGTGAAAAAAGAAAAAGAATACTTCACAAATAATAACCATTTAATAATGATAATTTGCAATACAATATATTAAAACTATACATTAATATTCTTAAGAAACACTTACTACAAAACAAAATGTAATTAGTACATTATATTCTTAAATAATACAAATTGTTACAAAATTATTTAAATGATTGCTTGTTTTAACATACATTACAAAAAAGTACAAATTTTTATAATTATTAAAATAACAATAATTACTAGAATAAAATAACTCATTATGTAATTATTTTATAATTAAAAAATGGTTTTAAGCAAAATGATTTAAAGGGTAAAAAGAAACAGCTTTAAAATTTAAGGCTCCAATAAATGAACCTGAAATACGGCGATACCGTATAATTTTCAGGGTAAACTCCTAATTGCATGAAAATTTGGATTTAGATACTACTCATCCTCCACTTCAAAGTTGAACTTGTGCCATTGGTTGCTTTTACTTGGGGGTGAAAGTCACTCCTTTTTGGGGGTGAAAAAAATAGACGTTTAAAATAAGTCCGGAAACAGATAAACTGACTAACTTTAAGCAACTTTTGTTCTATAGAGTTTTTTAACTTAGGTACTAGGTTAATTCAGTAGTACTAGAGTCATTTGCGACGCGACTAAAAATTTTTACTTTTCAACAAAGAAAAAAACACGTTTTCAGGCGGTTTTTCGCAAATATTCAAAAAGTAAGTATTTTATCGAAAAAATATTCTTAGAAAAAATGTAGCATATAAAAAAAACGAAAAAATGGTAAGTGTATTCTTAGTCTATAGAACCAGTAAAAGCAAATTTGTAGCTCATGAAAAAGACGCTCTAATCCTTCAAATTCCAAATCAAATATTTCAACCTGATATTACCAAAAGATTAAATTACCTCTTTCGGGGAAAAACCCATTAAAAATGTTTTTAAGTGTTTACAAAAAGCTTTATTTTTATGTTTTATAAAAGTTATATACGGATGGGAAAGACAAAGGAACGAATTTTCGAACGTGGAAACAGACGACACTCCAGATTTACCAATTTCTGGACAATTGATCCAAAGGCTGGATTCTAAGAACGAAACAGTTGCGGATGTTCAAGTTTACAATGAGAGTCAGAATGAAAAAAACATTAGTGACCTCGAGTATGATGGTTTGGAGAATTTGGTTGGCTATATTTGCCATAAATTGAAGGATTCCAGTATTCAATCCGAAGATTTTTCAACGTACACGTGGGTTGATCATTTAAGTGAGGGTGGTTTTTTATGTAAACCATCAGAAACTTTTTTGTCATATATTGAGAAAATCGAGACAATTTTTCGTTCCACAAATGGTGATTCCATTTTGGTAACTAAAAATTATTTAGAAAACCTTATGTCCAAAAGTGTAACTGTACACTGTTCTAATAAAGCGAAGAAGTTATTTTTTAGGTCTCGGATGTACTTTCGAATTAAAGAATTAAACAAATCTCTTAACAACCTGATATTGCGTAAAAGAAAAATTATAAAAACTGCTACATAGTTGTTGTATGTACGTCTATTTCACAATCACAAAATTTGAATAAAGTGCATGGCATGAAATCTGTAAACCTCTGCCTTTTCCGAACCTGTCACGTTAATCTGATGAAGTACATTATATTTAAAAAGTAAACATTTTGTTTTTTTTAACAATCAATTAAATTTATGGTTTCAATTTTTGGGGTTTCTCTTCCCCTTGGTAAAGACTATATTTTCTTATGTGTAGGCCAATAATCAATTTTTGACAACTAACGAAATATAATAATTTTATTAGATATCGATTATATGAATATTTTTATTTTCCGTATCCCAATATAATCGAGACTAGGAACTTTACACATAACTGAAAATATATTTAAATGAACGGAAATAGTTTAATAATTTTCCTCTAAACTATAAAAATCACTTAGTTTTTTCTAATCATAATTCATTCATTACTATTCTCAAATTTCATTCGCGTTCGTATTACGAACGCATAGACGGGATTATGCTTTACTCTGTTGCTGACGTCATGCGCCAATCGGACGAGTTTCCGTAACTAGAATATCAGGGCCTGTAAACTACGTACACACTTCAATATTATTGTTGTCTGATATAACGAGATCCGCTTATAACGAGGTAATTAGTCAGCCATTTCAGTTCCCGTTATAGAGGGAGTCTAATGTATTTCCAAATATTTAAAACCACGTATATATAAATGTAACTTTTTCTAACTTTTGATCATCGTATTTCATTTTTTTTATATAATAATAGTTTTAATGATAAGTTATTGGACACAAGTTACAGTATTATATTTTTTTCATATAATATGTACATATATGAAGAAGATTAACACTCATTAATAAAATATTTCAACAAAATCTGAATCTTTCATTTTTTTCTTCTAACTCGTCCTTTACTATGGAGGTTGGCAATCATCACGGTCACTCTAAATTACGAAGCTTCTTCTTCTTGTTCTTATTCTTCTCTATGTGTCCTTTTCTTTTCAAAAAATAGTATTATGTATTGTTTTTTAAATTTTTATATATTTAATTTTTAAAATGTTAAAGGTGAGTTCATATTTTACACTGCACCTTAACATTTTATTTATTATTGTTAATTAAAAATCATTCAGTTTTATATAAATATGTTTCTCATTAAATATATTCCGTACAATTTCCTCAGTTGAAGTATTACGCGCAGGACAGACTGGACGGAGAAGTAATACCATCATAGGTAGGATACTGGGTATGGATGGTACTGGGAAAAAATACTGTCTAAACGATGTGTGAAAGATTCTTTGGGCCTGTTCCTGGGTACCTTATGGTCAGAAACTATCATTCATTATATGTGATTTTATTTATGATGTTATTATATCGTTTATCTAACTATTAGGCGGTTCAGGATTTCTCGCAGTCTATGATATATATCATTCTCGCTTTACCTCTAATAACGCTTCGCATAGGTGAGAGATCCAGTAGAGCCCCTCTAGTTGCTGTTGGTGTGCCCCTAAGAGTCCGTGTGATTTTGAAACAAGCAGTCTTTGCAGCCTGCTTAGTTAGAAAATGGCACTTTTTTGCTGCACTTTTGGTCAATATATGAGTATTACTGATCCATTGTGATTATTGGTTTTACCACAATGTCTTAAATCCAATATAAAATTTTGTTGATTCTATCTACTATCATCTATCTGCCGATTCCAAGTAAGCCTCCAGTCTACTACTGCTGCAAAGATCTTTACTTCACTCACCAGATTTAGATTTGTACTGTTTAGAGGACTCTCAGATTAATCAGAGAACATAATCCCTCTAAATTTCATGATCGTATAGTTCGTGGAGCTTGTGTTGAGCCCTACATTTGAAGTTCATTCTGTGACTAGAGTCAGAGGCTATTTCGTTATATCACTGATTACGCCATTAAATTTTTCGTGGGCTGAGATGACCAACTCATCCGCATATCTGAGGGCATAATGTCTATCGGTACTATATCTACCTATCAAACCATCCATGATCAATTCCTTAAAAAAGCAGATAAGGTTTCCCCTGCGAATAATTCCTGTCTATCAGTGCTGACACTGTATACCCCAACAACGTTACGGCTCTTCAGCATACACTCCATCTGCAGCTGGTTTCGTTTATTTAAATGAATCGCCCTTATCGCTTTGAAAGAGGTGTTGACGATTGATCCCACCTTATCGAGAAATACATCCAGAATCACCTGTTCCACTACCGTTTCCATAGAGAATGCTGCTTTATACGGATACTGTCTTTTATGTATCGGACTTTCACCCATGATACCATCCATAACACTAGTCAACAAAAAAGAAAAAAAGTTACGACTGATGTTAAAATAGCTGTATCGTGAAGTTTAAAGCATCCTGATTACGAATTCAAACACCAAAATTTTCCATCACGTATATATTTTGAGTTATAGAAATATTAATATTTATTATAAAAATACTTATATACTATATATACAATTTTAGAACTAGAATAAAAAACTATGGTAAGTCTTTGGTACACAAATTTTTTGCAAACGCTGATTTCCTTTTATATTCTGTATCAGTTTCTCTCATGAGGAACCAACAGTAATCTCCCATCATTGCTGAATCCCATCTTCCCTGGTAGCATTGCTCCATTGTGAGAATATCCTGGTGGAACCTTTCTCCTTGCTCGTCGCTGACCGCACCCAAATTTTCCGGGAAAAAATTTAAATGGGAGTGCAAAAAGTGTATTTTCAGAGACATACGACAGCCCATTTTGCAGTAGTTTTTAAGTAGTTCTTCTACAACATTTTGGTAATCTACTTTTTTGTTTCCCAAAAACTCGGAAACAATTCTTTTGAAAGATCTCCACGCAGCTAACTCAATATCACTTAATTTTTCATCAAACTGTTAATCTCTTAGTAGTTTTCTGATTTGTGGTCCAACAAATACCCCTTCTTTCAGCTTCGCGTCACTTAATTTAGGAAAAATTTGTTTAAGGTGTTTAAACGCATGTCCTTATTTATCTAATGCTTTAATGAAGTTTTTAGTCAAACCCAGTTTAATATGTAACGGAGGTAACAGAACGTTTTGGGGATCAACGAGAGGTATATTCTTAATGTTAGCTTGACCTGGAATATATTGATCTCTTGGAGACCATTCTGTAACTTGGTAATGGCTCTGTGTTGCTCTACTGTCCCAAAGACAAAGAAAACAGCAAAATTTTGTAAATCCTCCCTAAAGACCTAGTAATAATCCGATGACTTTTAGGTCACCACATATTTGCCACTTGTATGTAGCATAGCTTATTGCATTTAGGATAAGCGACATACTCTCATGTGTTTCTGTCATGTCAACTGCATGTGCAAGAGGAATAGATCGTCTTCTGTTGCCATTATGGAGCAGAACTGCTTTTAGACTTGATTTAGAAGAATCTATAAACAAACGCCATTCTTTTGGGTTATGTGAAAATCCTAATTTTTCCATAACCCCATTTGGATTAACATAAACACACATTTAATCCTGCATAGTGAAAAACGAGGAGAGCTCCTGGTTACGGTTCCTAAATGTTGTAACTTTGGTTCCACTGGCTAGTAAATTCCATTATTTCAATCTAGAACCTAAGAGTTCAGCATGTTCTTTGGACAAGTGAAGATCTCGAACTAAATCATTTAATTCAGCTTGTTGGATGAAATGAGGTTCTTTATCGTCGCTTTCGGGTAAATAGGAATCGCCCCTTTCTGATGCATCATCGGGTTCTCTTCTATCGTCATAGATTTCTAAATCTTCCTCCCAATTTGCCGGGGGTTCTGGAGCTGGTAAATTTTCGCTATGCACAACCGGTTTTATTGCTGACGGAATATCTGGATATTCAATTTTATGTTTGCTCTTCCTTGAAAATCCAGACACTTTTGTCATGCAGAAGTAACAGTCGTTGAAATGACTTGTTGGTTCCCGCCAAATCATCGGAACTGCAAACGGTATAGAAAAGCTTTTGCCATTTAACCAATTACTTAGATTTACAGCACAGGTTTGGCAACATATGTAAGGAGCCCAGTCCCGATCTTGACATCTTGATCGCCAATAACACATCCAAAATACTTATGGTAAGCTACTTTTGTCTTCTTATTAATTATCCTTTTCTGCTATTTATTAGTAAACTGACCACATATGTAACAAAAACTATCCGCGGGGTTAACACAACCACGTTTCTGGACTTTGGACATTTTTCACTTTGGATACTTTCACTTTTCGATATAACACCACTATGCGCACTAAACCAATACTGAGGGGGTGATTTAACAACGAGCTGCTTTTATAGCCGTTCCATACTTTTAGCATTTTCTGTAAAACCCAAAGGTCAACAGACCACGGCGAAATTCTCGTACATGGGGGCCCATATAAAAATAGATGCGGCTCAGAGGAATAAAGACATTTGGAAGTAGGTTTAAATGGGTAGGTTTGCCGAATAAGGATTGCCTTTGGTTTATTTTTTATTTAATGTGTTATCCGTAGACACTACACATCCCAGTGTTGCCAAATTATGCAGTTTTTAGAAAAAACGTGAATTTGATAATGACTGTTTTAAAAAAAAATTATCAAAATACTGATCTTTTTTTAATCATAACTCAAAAATTTTACGTGTTAGGAAGTTTTTCCATCATATTCGTGTTCAGAGAGCAAAAATTAACCAAAAACAGCATGTGGCATTCCAGTCGCATTTTGAGTGTAAACTAGTGTAATGTGCATATGGATCAGTTTTTGTAGAGTCTTCCGTCCTCCTATTTGTCCGGACAAACATCATTAGACCTTTCAACCTAGGGGTATTTTCCTATCCCTTTTTGCCAGGTTTAAGTATAAAATCTATCTTTATGAGATTTTGTAAATAGGTTGGATACAACTTTGTTTTAAATGAAAGAAAAGGAAGGAAAAGTTTGGTTTCAATATTTTGTTATTAATATATGAAATGAAAGAGCTAAATTGAAAAAATACCGATGTACCTTATGTTAAATAAAATCGAAAATCGAGGATTTTTGAGGGTAGATACTCAAGGTAGCAATCCAATTTTGAAAAAGGTCATTTTAATGAGATTTGCCCATTTACAATTCTGTGTTCTAGGATATACCAACTATAAATTAGTAAAATAAATATTAATTCTCGTGGAATTTGGAAAAATTATTAAGAAGATATCGCAAATCAATATAGGTTTACCTATAAGATATACCATTGATTAAGGTTCACGTCACAAAATAAGATTATTTAGAGAAAACCTTAACTTGTTTATTATAATAAGGTAATATGGAAACCTACTAAAAAATAATTCTTAAGAATGGGACTTCATGTTACTATTAACATAAAATGAAGCTGATATTTGCAATAAAAATACTTATATACAAAGTGGTAGGTTAAAAGGATAAATCGTTTGATTTACAATGTTTGGAAACCACGAAATTTGGCTTCAATAGCCGATTTTCACTAAAACATACTATGTATTTCATCACCAATACCAAGGCAGAGGTTTCGCCTTAAAATCGCAGAGTAGTACCATGCATCCGTTCCTCCGATTCTATTTCCTTACCTCTTCCATCTTATTCCATTCATTATTCTCTGCCATTCCGCACCAACGGCTACATTGTCCGCTAATCAGCCAATACAATAATATTACCAATATGTCATTAAATCCGGAAACAGAATCGTAATTTGTGTTTTGAAGGGTTAATGTAGTAAAAACATTTGAGGCCCCTAGAACACAAGGGATGTAAGTTCCAAAAACATATTTTCAGTGTTCAGAACTAACACTTCTTGGCAACTGAAATATTCGACATTCAGCCGTGTGATGGATGACCGAAGTTATCTTTAACGTAAAGTTATCCTGTAGTTAAGTTATAATCCTCGAATTGGTGTGGTGTATCATATTTAACTTAACTACTTCCGTTATTTCTTGACAATCCTTGAGTTATCTGACATATCAACTGTCACTTTATAAGGCGACGTTAAACCTCAAGTTATGAGATAACTCTGTAGTTATGTAAGGTTAGGTTTATCTTTTGACTTTTTTTAGACAGAAATCAAGTGAATTTAGAAGCTAATAATTTAATAATTAAGAATAGAAGGGTAATACAATTAAAAATTTAATATAATAATAATATATATAATGTAAGTTGAAATTTTATTTTAAGTACCTACTGAGCTTTCTATCCAGAGTTGCCAGTTGATATTTTATAAATCCCCCACTTAGAAACTGAAATTCCCTCAAATTGAAGCTCAAATACCCCAAATTTAAATTTTTGCCGCATTTTAATTAATTAGTAGTCAAATGAAGAGAACAGTAAACCAAAGTTATACTATTTATCAACGACGGCCTTGGAAATAATGAATAGTTCCTATAATCTTCGATTATATGGGAGTATAACATACAGTTCTATGTACATTCGCAAATTTAATTTACCATAACCCCTTAAAATCCTCCATAATTTTCCGCCCCCAAAAATCCCACTACAATTTCTGCTTAGAAAAATTTCCCTAGACGCTTTCAAATTACCCCAAAATTGTGGGAAAATACACCAATACAGCAACCCTGTTTCTATCTACCGTTTGAAACACCACCGAACAGCTGTTTGCTGTTCGGCAATCGACGGTGTCCGACGATGGGTATTTACTTTTACGGTCATCTACCCATTCTGTAGCATGTTCCGAACAATCTCTCGCGCTCACTCCAACTTGTACTATTTCTACATAGGGTTCTCTTTGTTACGTCAAACTTTGTTCCTCAAATGTTATTTCTAATATAACGTTGAAGAAAGAACTATCTCATAACTGTGAAGAATACATCACAGCGAATTTTACCTAAATAGTTATGGGCATCGTTATACCTGAGAGTAATCTTAACTTTAACTCAAACGTTAAAGATAACTTCGGTCATCCATCACACAGCTCATTGTTAGCCAAGTAGTTAAGTAATTTGCCACTAGATTTCAGCACCCGATAGACTGCTCACTTACATCCCTAGGGAACCATGTTTTCTATGTGTTTGGGAGTCCATTTTTGTATTAACCCCAATTTCTTAAACAATGTCACTTACGCCCCTTGTGTTCTAGGGGCCTCATTTATAATATTTTGGTCTACCTATACTAGTTGATTTATACATATTTTCGACATAATGTTACCTGATTAAAGAGATACTTTTTTATTTTTTAGATCATTTGTGGTATATGAACAGAACTATCTAGAATATCGATCTGCCAAACATTTTCCTAAGCTGGTTTTACTTGAAGTTAAATCCCATGATGCTAACAGCATTGCTTTGAATGCTCCAGGAATGGAACCTCTTATTATACCTATACCAACAGGAAAAGAAGTGCATATTAAGTAAATATATTTATTTTCATTTTATATGCTAGAGTGCGGTTTGTGCATAAAGTGATGTTTTCAAGTGAAAAACACACTTTATGCATATCTATAAAATATTATTCTACAGCTCCAAGCCCCCAAGCAAATAATACAAACTAAAATATATATTTGCAATATTTTAGGCAAAAACCTTTATTCAAAAAAAAACTTTTAAAGACAGTAATGAATAATGATTTACTTGGATATTGTAGAAAATTATAAACAAGAATCAACAAGAAAATTATGTACTTCTGCTTTATTTTGCAATATGAATACTATGAACTTAATTTTTTGATTGACTTTGTCTGATCTTGAATCAAATGATGTTTTTTTTATTAAAAGTGAAAGAAATAAGTAAAAAAAACAAAGCTGATAATAATTAATTTACAAGGAAAGTTTAAAAAATGTTTCGACAGGTAAATTATTTTATATACGTTTTCTATGAGAATCTTTTTTTGGGAGGTGAGAGTCTTCTAAAGACTTCTGGGAAGGTGTTCCAGGTATGTTGGATTCAACTCTCTATGCCTAACCGTAGCGAGCCGCCTACCAACTAAACTCACCCCCTCTTTCTCCAACCGGCGGGCCAGGAACCGACCTTAGCGGGAATTGCTCTGACCCACCAGCTTTGCTCGTCACCCCCATCTAGCACTCTCTGCGTGCGCTTTGTGACTGTCATGGCAACCCGGTCTCGCCACTTCATTCACACATGCAGCCAGCCAAGGTCCGTAAGGCAACCGACTTATCTGCATGATAATGAGTGAGGGGGAGCAACCACGTCATCATTCCATCGACCGTAAACTGGCAAAGAATTACTAGACAGTTAGTAAGAACTACTAAACTTTCATTCTCCACCCCCCGCAGGAGTGGCCCATTCATCTATAATCTATACACTCACAACAGAAGATATAAACACATGAAAAACAAAACATCTAACATTTACTAACTCTAGGATTAATTTTTTTTATGTTAAACGACTCTGCCCCGGCAGAAGTGGGAGTTGTATATTGGCTACCCACCCCGGTCGGCACGGAACGACACATGTTCAAAAGAAATACAAACGGATTATATTTGTTGGAGCCTCCTCTCTCTTTCTTCCTTATGCTTCATCGTTTCGTTGACAAATCCAATGATCAAGTCAAACATTTTTTCATTTGTAGTGGCTTTGTGTATTAATTCTTGGGACTCACCCAGAGGGGACCCCATTCTCAGCTGTAACGAGGTTCGCCCTGCATGATATACAGGGCGTACGAATATTACGTGGTGCGCGTCATCCTCCACTCTACACTCGGTACACAGATCGTCCTCGGTCTTTCTTATACGATATGTATACGACCAAAAGGATCCGTGCCCCGTCAAAAATTGTGTGAAATAATAGTTGACGCTCCTGTGTCTGCATTCATACCACCTCACTACATTAGGGATAAGGGTCCTCGTTCCAGGCGGATTTGCCTGTTTCTTTTGACCACTGATCCTGCCAACTTTCCAGGCTTCTTCTTCCTTTTTCTGGTCCTGAACCTATAGCTCCGCTACCCCTTCGATGGATTTGTGCCCTCTCCTATGTCAGAATGTGCACCGGTACAGCTCCGGTTGATACGGTTTTCTTTGAGAAATTAGAATGAATTGAAATTAGAAAATCGCAAGTTTATTTCTTATTTATCACTTATCTGTTTTAGACAACTTAGAGAAACGATACCTTTAATTGACTGTGGAGATAAAGCGAGTACCTGGATATCCACATATTTGCAAGGCGACAAACCCGGCTTGCGCATTGGATATAATAATGGAACTAACAAAAGAAGTGCCGAGGTACATCAAAAGCAAATTGACTATTGCAATCGTGGTATGACGTCAGATTCTATGGTAAGACTAGTAAATCTTCAGCACAATTATTAAGATATTCAAACTTTTTTTACCTGTATAATAAATATAGTCGGTTCGCTAAACTCAGACACAACTGGCTAGTGATTTTAGTTGATTATTCCATTCATAGGAGATTCTGACCAATAGAAAGCTACAGAAATCTAAATTAAATTGATAACTTTTGATAATTTCCCGTCGTCAAGTATATTACGTCAGATGCTCTTCGTTGCTACGAAAAAATACATTCAGTGACATTAATGACAATTAATGTTTTAAAAATTATAAACGTGATGACTCCAAACCAGCGGTCCGCAACCTTTTTGATATTGCGACCCCAAAATTAAAAAAAGAGTTATGAGCGACCCCAGAAAAAAATCACTAAATTAACAAGTGCAAAGGTTGGTTCAGGACGAAATTAAGGTAAACTTCAATTATCCTCCATGTTGTACTTAGGTTTTTATTTCGTAAATTATGTTGAAGAGTTTATTTATTTTATCATTAAATGAGACAAGAAATTATTTTAACATTTTATTTAAAAAAAAATAGGTACATATATACGTAAGTTTACAAACTACCTAATTAAACTAAAATTACTAACTACAGTAGAACCCGATTATCCGGGTGCGGAATATCCGTGCTATTATTTTCTATTACTCAAATTGCATTTTTAAGATTTTATTAAGATAGCGTCATCGTAAATCACTCGATGGAAACTCTATATGCCGAAAGAGACTCATAATGAAAGATTTATTGTTTCTGTTATCTTTTTATGGTAGGTGCATATGTATGTGTATTCGTACATAATATGTATTATACATAAGAAATACATGTTCGGATTATCCGTGCTTTTCAATTATCCGTGCCACCTCCGGTCTCGAGGAGCACGGATAATCGGGGTTCTACTGTATTTAGTAATTATTAACTATTTAGTAATTTTTTTTGCCAATTTTACCAAATTGGCAAAATTACTCACTAAACTCACTAGCCAGTTGTGTCTGAGTTTAGCGAACCGACTATAACATAGGTTTCTTCTTGCCCTCCATCTTCTACGATCTGGTCCATTTCTTATTATTGTACCCCACTCAGTGCTAGATAAATCAGATTTAACATCATCCTTCTATCTTTCTCTGGGGTGGCCTACTAATCTTCTACCGTTTGGTGTCTCAAAAAACATAAAAACACCCAAAACTCTGTCTTCCTCTGATCTTACCCCATGAACTGCCCGCCTTATCTGGATATAGCTTTTATGTGTCTCACAATGTTTTAAGTACATACATAGGGGAGAATGGGGGAATGGGAGCCATCGGGTAATGAGAACCACCCAGTTTTATTTAAATTACGCGCATTTAAATACTTGCTGACACTGGCGACACGCTACCAACAATGCAGAGAAGCAGCGACATCGTTGCAGATGTTTATTCAGTGTTGTTTGATTCTTGTGTAAACATAATAGACTTTTTGCAGTAATCGTTATAATACACGTGGTTTACAAAATTCACGGTAAGTTGGTCCCAATATGTTTTTCCTCAAAACTATTTTATGCAAACTAAACTTAACTACCTAAAGAATAACTACATGTGATTTGTTTTTTAATCACTTGGTTTTGGTAATTTTTTTCATAGGTTAAAATTTTCGAAAAACAAAACGGGTAATGGGAACTATTAGGGCCAATTTCTCATATCAAGTTCAACTCCAGTTTAACCTGAACTTCTAGTAAACGTCAGTTTAAAGTCAAAATCGTCTTTCTCAATTCCCGTTCAACCGATGGCAGTTTAAACTTGAACGATGCTTGAACGGTGAAATTCGGCCGTTCAAAGATTTCAGAACTCAGTTCAGATGATTTCATGGACTACGCATGCGTTGTATTAATACGAAACGCTGTCATAATATAAATATATCCTATTTTATTATATTAAGCCTAACGATAAACGATAACATTATTTGTGTTTTTATAATATTTATTTATAATTATTAAAATGACTATTTGATTATAAATACTTAAATTTAACTTTATTCAAAAACAGCGTAAAAAAGGTAGTTCAAAATGGCGACAGGTTTTTACCTTTTGCCATCTATTGGCATTTCTCGAAAGCTGTAGAACGAGCACTGACATGAACGCGCAATGAGAAATGCATTCCAAACAGAACCGGAGATCACCCGTGAACCCGGTTCAACTGAACCATAGATTAACGCAGGTATGAGAAATCGACCCTTAGGCGTTTAGTGGCAGAACTGTGGTATCGATGTACAGCTTGTGGTCGATGGGTACGTGCAGATTGTTCGGGGGTTGACACAGCTAAAGATTATCTCTGTGACTTTTGTTTAAACAAAATGAGTTGAAAACAATTTATTACTATTTTTGTTATGAAAATTAAAAATTTAATACAGATAAAACTTAAAATAAATTGTGGTTCCTATTACCCGCCCTATTGGGGCAATTGAAGCCATTCACTATTTTTAGTAATTCCATAATAACTTTAACATAACTAAATAAATTGACGCAATAATAATAGGGAAGGATAATTAACATTTTAAACTAGCTCTTAACCTGGACCGATTTTTTATATAACTTAAAATTTGTTTTTTTGTTTTTTATTAAAGAATATAGTTAAGTGGTTCCCATTCCACCATTCTCCCCTACTCATTAATTCAGCATTGGGGCACCTTTTCCACTCTCCTGTCAATTTATCTCTTTGAGGGTCAAATATTATTCTGAGAACCTTCCTTTCAAATATGAGCAGCTTATTTATTTATTTATATGTAACAACTGAGCGTTATTTACAGTAATTCAGGTATTATACATTATTTACAAGTAGTCCAGGGCGCATCAGTTTTGAGATGGACGTTCAGAGGTGACTCATATTTTTTTGCAAAAATTGCTTGGAATTAACTCGTATAATAATAATTGAGTTATCTTCCTACTCAAAAAGGCTCGGAACATTGTTTAAATAATCAAAATAACAAAAAATGAAGGAAAGATTCGATTTTTTTCTTCGTTTTTTGATTATAACTTTAAAAGTATTCACTTTCGAGAAAAGTTGCACTAACATTAAAGTTGCGTAATTAAATTTCCTACAATATAGGATTGGTTAAAAATTTTAAAAATTGTCACCCTTTTTGCAAAATAGCCATAATTGCGAAAAAACCATAAAAAAAAGTATTCGCATTTTACCCGGAGGACCTTCATATTTTACCCGGAAAATCTTTACGATACAGTAAAACAAAACTGTAAATTTCATTAAGATCGGTTTAATAGATGTTGCACAATAAATTTTGCAATCTACCTTTCGCAAAAAATTGATTTTTTCAAAATGTTGCAGGACTGAAAATAAAGCAGGTAGCAAGTTGAATTGTTCTTACATAATGTAGAAGAATACTGTACCCTTCATTTTCAATTTGCAAAATTAACATCGGTTAACTACCACGGCGCGTCAGGAATTTTTTTAACTAAACATTAATTTTTGGTGCTACGGGCAAGACAGCGGTGTTCGATTCACACAGGTTGATTTCCACCAAAATTTCTTCCAATCTTTATTTAATATATATTATTTTATTACTCTACATTTTGTTGTATTTTAATATTTTAATTCAACAAAAATCAAACTAATTTGATTATTGTTTATGAAATATTGTTTAAACAATTGCATATGTTTAAAAATAATAAACTTTCATTCTCTAAGTTAAAATATATGAACAAATAAAGTTTTTGCTAAAAAAGTGTTATTTCAAAGGACAGAGTATGTGTTTTTATTTAGCAATGGACAAATTTATTTATTTATATTGAAATGCACTAAAAATTAAAATTTATCAATAATTATCACAGGTCACTGGAATGGCCAATCAGAGCAAACGTATCCGCTATCCTGCGCGTAGCACCAAAAATTAATGTTTATTTAAAAAAATTCCTGACGTCGTGGTAGTTAACCGATTTTAATTTCGCAAATTGCAAATGAAAGGTACAGTGTTCTCATGTATGTAAAAAAAATTCAACTTGCTGTCTGCTTTATTTTCAGTCCTCCCTCCAACATTTTGAAAAAATGAATATTTTTTGCGAAAGCTGGATTGCAAAATTTATTTTGCAAAATCTGTTAAACCGATCTTAATGAAATTTACAATATTGGTTTACTATATCATAAAGTTTTTCTGGATGAAATATGAAGGTCCTATGTGTAGCAAAAATGGTTAAAAAACGTTAAATGCAAATACTTGTTTTTTATGGTTTTTTCGCAAATATTGCTAATTTGCAACAAGGGTGACCATTTTTAAAATTTATAGCTAATCATATGTTGTAGGAAATTTAATTACGCAACTTTTATGTTAGTACAACTTTTGTGGAAAATGAATACTTTTAAAGTTATAATCAAAAAACGAAGAAAAAAATCGAATTTTTCCTTCATTTTTTGACATTTTGATTATTTAAACAATGTTCCGGACCTTTTTGAGTGGGAGGATAACTCAAATATTATTATATGAGTTATTTTCACGCAATTTCTGCAAAAAAATATGAGTCACCTCTTAACATCCAAATGTACTAATATTTTTACTGATGCGCCCTGTTCTAAAGTAAATATGAGTTAATAATAAGTTAATTTTAAATGCACAGGAACACCTTCTTACATTCTCAACTATCTCAAAATAATAAGTTGTGTGTTCTTTTTGCACCAGTTAATAAGGTTCTCAACTTCCTCTGACCGTGAGTCTTTTACGTCAACGGAAAATTAGGCAGCGCCTATTATAATACGCCTTTTACTTCTTACTTTGGGAATTTCCACTTTCGATGTTACAAGATCTTTAGTAATAAACTTTGAAACGGCGATAAATTAAATTAATTTTGATATGAAGAGATATTCAATTTGCGTGTCATGCATTAATTTGTGACTTGATTAACTTACATGAGGTCTTTGACAGTCTTTAACTAGTTTTTTGTTAGATCTTAATAAAAGTACGTGTCTAATATCGATTAGGATTCTGTTGAAGCTCGTAATAAGCACATTACGTGCAGCTTTTGAATTGTATGCAATTAGCTGCAGAAACCCAATACGTTTTATGAAATCCAATTTTCGGATTCTTGGGATTTTCCTTTTATCCCTTGCAATCCTTATCAGTATCCTTCTAGATTGGTGGTCCTTTACTTGCTCCTCAGCTGCTAGCCTTTTTTCTAGACTTGCTTGTATATTTACAACTTGAACTAGGTTGTTTAGCGTGATATTTTTTGGTTAATATTCTTAGCTGCTTTTTACTTTTATGTGGAGCCTCTGTAAAATGTAGAGCCCACTGCAACGGTCAGTTCTACTCTAGAGCAATTGTGAACTCATCTTAAGGTTCGACAATTCTTCGTTTTGAGATCATCACGCTGTATGATTAAGAATCGAAGAATCTTTGTTAGGTTGTTATGACTATCTGTTGTTTCACCAAAATAAAAACGGAACAAAAAATATTATAACTTACAGCTTGTCCTGCTTTCGCCACAACCTTAATACACTACAACTAAACACTTTTTACTGGCAAGATTATGCGGAGGTTTCAGATCTAATTCTTAGTTCTTGATGGCTTCTATAACATGCCGGCAAATATTTATTTACCGCTTCACCAGAGCCAACGCGTAAAGCACACTATATATCTCTATAACTCAACTACCTAGACCTAGAACTAGGAATCTGATGGTGCCATCACCAGTACCACTTGAGTGGCCAGAGGTCAGACCAGACTTTTTTATTTTTATTTTTTTTTATTTATTTATTGTTCATACATATGACCTGGCCTCTAGTAACTAATCCAGGTCGTTTTTTTCTGATGGGATTACAGATATTTTTTTTTATATTTTTACATTTTTTACTAAACTACTAAATCTAATTTTACAATTAATAATTTGCCATAATCTATTAATTACATTTAACAAATACATTTAACAAATTTAAAGAAACAATATATATTTGTTAAACTATTTTTGGTACTATCAACTCCCTTCTAAGTTATAAAGACAGTCCCTCTATTTTCAGAAGAGAGTTGGTAGTTTTTTTTTTTAATTTAATGAATTATTTATTGAATTATTATTTTTATTTATTTATTTTATATTGAATTATTATTATTATAATTGTGAATATCTATTTTTGAATTTATATTTTATTTTATTTATTTTAACTTTATCTTATTCAACTTCATCAGGGTTGGATTATTTGTTGTCTTCTTCTATTATTATAAATTTCTTGTTGTTTTTTAGGTATTATTTCTGTTAGATTGTTTAATATTCCAAAATATTCTTCATTTTGTAATATATCTCTTATTTCAATTCTTTCTAATCTTCTTCTCATTTCTCTATGTTCTTCATTTTCTATAGTATTTTCACAATGTAACACTATATGTTCTGGTGTACCTAGTTCTCCACATTCACAATATGCATCATCTTTTAAGTTAAATCTTTCCAAATATGTTGGGTACGGTCCATGTCCTGTTAAAAAGTGTACTAAACCTTGTTTTGGATTAAAATAATTTGGAATGTTTTCTAATATTGGTATAAAATTGTACAAACGTCTAGATTTTGTTGAATTTTCCCATTCATTTTGTTTTTTTCTATTTATTATTTCTTTTAATTCTCTTTTATTTCGTATATCTAATCCTATTATTTGTATTATTTTTTCATATTTTTCTTTTTTTAGCCAATAATTACATGGTCTTTTTTGTGTTTCTAAATGCATTGGCATTACTCCAGTTAAAACTGTGAGTGCCTGTGTTGCAGTTGTTCCAAATGCTCCCGTCATTCTTACAAGAAATCCTCTCTGAGCTCTATTTAATTTTTCTGCATTTTTTTTTATTTAATATATGTGCCCATACACTTGAACCGTACCCTACAATTGATGCAAGTATTGTACTTAGGTATTTAGGTCAGACCAGACTAGCCAGAAGCCAGACTCCGGCTGAGCCTGAATTCCTTATTTTCTCAATCTCCACGACAATATCCTTCGCTGGTAAAAATCTCCCCGCCCGTCGATCTGATTTAATTTCGCTTCTCATGCCTGTCTTTATTGAAAACTCTGATATTATTTTAGAATTACTACAGGCAAAAGAGAGATGAAGCGAATGAAAAGAAAGACAATAAGTAACCATCATCTTGGTGAAAATATCTAGCAAATGTAAACAGAAACTTATGATTATGCTAATTTTACATTTTACAATGCAAATAAATGATCGGATTTTGTTTATTTCAATCGACGATAATTAAGACTCTACAAAAAACATTTAGAGTATGCCTTCTCGTAAGGAATTCAAGTATTTCTCTTTCGAATATTTGTAATCCGTAAATTAAAATATTATACAGAGTGAAAAAATCCGAAAAAATCAGTTTTTCTCTTTGTTGCTTGCTCCTATATTATATGGTTATATGTTTAAAATTAATTAAAATACATTGTTTTTTATATTATATTTTTAAAAGTAATTTAAAATACATTCATTTTAATTAAAATAATATAACATTTTAGGGTCTAAGTTCAAACATGTGTGCTGTTATGCTTAACAATGCTGCGTCCATAAGAGATTTTCAAAAGAAATCTGGTATTTCTGAAATAAATGAGAATAATTTTAGACCAAATATTCTTGTGGACGATGATAATTTAGAACCGTTTCTAGAAGATCAGTGGGAGTATTTAAAAATCGGAGATGTTATATTTAAAAATGTTTTGGAATGTGTAAGATGCCTATTGACCACTGTGGATATGGATAAAGGAGTTCTAAGAAGTGATAGGGAACCGTTAAGAACATTGGGAACGTAAGTGAAATTATCTTAAAATATTATTTTTTTTTAGTTAATGAGAATACACCCAAATTCTTCTGTAAGATTGATTAATAAAATCTACATAGATCGAAAACGATCTGTGATTTAGATGTGTCCCTTTGTAGGTTTTTTAATAAATTTATAACTATTAAAAAATATTTTTCAATATTTTTTTTGTGATTAATGGTATATTAGCCAGCTACAAGAAAGTTTTTCCTTGTAGTTTAAAAAAATTAGTTTAATATTTAGTTTTTCTTTAACAATGCATATTTTCATATAGTTGTTCCATTTTATCTTTGCTCAAATGTCATATTTCATTTTCAAACAAGTAAAATCAAAACGTTAATTGAAACTTACGTCGATGTTTGATACGTACTGTCAATGTAATAATTAGGAACTAGCAATTATCGGTGGACGTATTTAACACAATATAACTTTATAAAACAAACACAATCATCATCATCAGTCAACCCGGATCTATCCACTGCTGGTTATAGGTCTCCCTCAGTATTCTCCATGTATTCCTGATTTGTGCTGTTTGCATCAAATTTTTGTCGATCCGTTTTATGCCATCAAACCATCTTGTTGGCGAACGACAAGAAGCATATCGGAGTAGAGGTCATCCAAACACAACATAAGTTATAAATTCCAATATAAACAACAAATGCGCTAATGTCACTGTCATTGAAAACGATAAAGATCAAAATTCATAGTAAACAATGTATCAAAGAGATGTCGTATTGTTTATCCTTGTTTCACTTATTGCCATTTCTATGGACAAGCGGCTTAATTTTGCGGTATTTTTTTACTAGTTTCCGTGAGTAAAAAAGAGACCTAGTATAATAAGAAGAATGTGTGTATACTTTGTACTCACGTAAGAAGTTATTCGCGGTGTGCAAATACTTGGAAGGGAACATAGAGTTATATATTAGCATAGAGAGAGTGTCATTCGGAGCGAAGTGACGACACCATCTTTTTTATTTGGATTAGTGCTGTTTCACTCTTACGCATAGTAAAGCTGCTACAGTTGTCCTCCTCTTCCGTGCCTATATTCACACTGAATGTCATCATAGATTTTCGATACAATGTGTTAGAAAGAGATGCAGCAAACCAGTCCATGAGATCTTGTCGTCAGGAAGCGCGGAAGGTAGGCTCCCTCTATGTTAATATATACCTCTATGGAAGGGAAATGAGAAACGACCGTGCGCGAGTCGCGGAGAAATATTGCAACTATCTTAAATAATTCATATTGTCAATTGAAATTGTCAAATTGACGTATATTTCATACCTTCTGTCATTGAAGCAGAAAAATTATATATTGCTCCACAATATTGATATGATATGCAATTATTATATAAAGGTAAATTTAATTAATTGTATTTTGCTTGCAGTACTGCATTTTAATAACTAATTTTATTTACTACATACAATTGTTTACGTTTGCATAACATATCCTGCATCTTATTTTTTCTTCTTATTATTTTTTGGACTATGGCCTTGATCATTATCCAGCAACCAGGACTAATATAATTGGCCAATATAATTAAAAGTGCGAATAAAAGTACAGAGCGTAGAAATAGAGGTCGCTTTGCCGAACTTGCACGGTCCGAATAGTTCTATTATATGATTTCAACGAAATAAAATACTTTAAACAGTTTATTTTTATTTTATTTAAATATTAAACTAATTTTAATACTTACCACTTTCCAAAAATTAAAAAAAAAGATAGCAATTGTCAGCATTTGAACCCGGAACCCCCCGTCTGGGGTGAGAGCACGCCAAATAGAATTCTATTTTGCTGACGTCACAAAATCGAATTTCACAATGGGAGAATCGACGGTTGCTAGGCAACGTGACGTCACTAAAATAGAATTTTATTTGGCGTGCTCTCACCCCAATAGCCGAATCAACGACCCACGACTCCACGACCTCACTGTTTATACGGTTTCTCGGACATTATGACAAATCACGGTAACAAATAGACGAAGTGAAGTATAAAATATAAAAATGTTTTAATAATACGTATTATCTTACTCCCGAGGAAGACACATCCAAAGAGACAAAAATTATAATAAATATATTTACTAAAATCACTAATATATTCTTTCCGCACTTTTTTTGGACTCATATATACATAATTTAAAAGCTTTAGCAAAGAATATAGACGTTAAGAGAGAGTATATTATATTCTTTGGGTTTAGCAACGAACTCCATACTGTCTGAGTGCGCATGCGCGCATAATAATAGAAATTCACTCCGAATCGAGCCTAAAGGGGTATAACTTCAAAAAGTAATTCGTAAATAATTTCATGCATGGTAAAAGATAGAGGGGAAGAACTGTATCATCCATTTATCTTTATATAGTTTCCAAAGCTTTTACAACGTTATACTTTTCTATAAAATATTTTTTCCACTTTAGCGTTTCCAAACATGGACAATCACAAAAAGAATATGAATATATTCAGAGTTACTCAACACGCAATCGAAAGGATATCACGCGATATCACTTATCACGATATCACTTAAGGACAGGAAAACAAACACATAGGTAAAACAGAAAACCAAAATCAACGATGTGGTATAAAAATCATTAAAATTGAAATGGAAATACGCTGGACATGTAGCTAGGAGCGATCTAAACAAATGGCACAGAACAATTCTAACCTGGAGACCATACCAGCACAAAAGACCCAGAGGCAGCTCCTATGAGATGGACAGATGGTCTGAAACGGACTGCCGGGAAAAATTGGCTACAAGTAGCGTACAATAAAAAAACAATGGAAAGGAAGACTTGAAGAGGCTTATGTTCAGATGTGGACGTGAATGGCTAGACGAGGAAGAAAAAGAAGAAGAAGCGTTTCCAGTGATAGTTGGTTTGTATCAAGGCTCTTGACTGAGTCCCTATCTGTTTAATTTTGTTATAGAAGAACTGATAGAGAAGGTAGGGGAGGGGGTTCCATGGTCAGTGATCTTTGCTGATGATATCGTGGATGAGAGCTAAGATATGTTGGGCAGTTGGAGAAGGGCTATCGAAGAGGGAGGACTTAAGGTTAGGTTGAGAAAAACTAGGACGATTAGGAGAATTTAAATACCTTGACTCCTTCATAATATTTTGACACTAGATCAAGAAATTACCACAGGGTGCAGGCGGTTGGTTTAACTAGAAGCCAATGAGAGGGGTACTCTGTGATCTAAAAATCGGGAAAAAATATACAAGAGTGTGGTAAATTTTACGTTGGCGATGTGGAAAAGAAGATGGAGGTAGATGAAATGAAAATGTTACGGGAGATGCTGGGTAAGGCTAGATGGGACAGGACCAGAAACGACTTGATTAGGAAAAGAGCCGGTGTTAATACAGTCTCAAAAGAGATTCAAGAACAACAACTGTAATGGTTTGGCCACGTTAGACGGAGAAATGAAAACTATGTGCAACGAAGGATAGAACCCTTTAACTCTAATCACCAAATAACTCTTTCTTTTTAAAATGTAACATGTTTCACATGACAAGAACCGGAAGAAATCGACAGCGAAACGGGACCAGAGATCATCATGGAGAAAATCGAACAAGCAATACGAAACGTAAAAAATGGAAAAACTGTAGGTCCAGACGAAATACCTGCGGAATTACTGAAATGTCTAGACGATGAAACTCTACGGGTAATACTGGATCTGTTTAATGAAGTATATAAAACCGGAAAAATCCCTCAGGAATGGTTGGTGTCCACCTTTGTAACAATATCAAAAACACTACATACCAAAGATTGTTCGGACTATAGGACAATATCACTAATAAGCCATACCCTCAAAATATTTCTAAAGGTGATTCATGAAAGATTATACAGAAAGCTAGAATATGATATGGATGATACTCAATTTGGGTTCCGCAAAGGACTTGGAACAAGAGAGGCATTGTTTGCGTTTAATGCCCTCTTTCAAAGATGCTTAGATATGAACCTGGATATTTATTTCTGTTTCATCGACTTCGAAAAAGCGTTCGACAGGGTCCGACATGAAAAACTAATAGAATTATTGAAAAACAGAGAAATAGACAGACGAGATTTACGAATTATCATCAATCTGTATTGGAATCGAAAGACCAATATAAAGATAGAAGAACAAGAATCCGAGAATATTGATATAAAGAGAGGAGTAAGACAGGGTTGTGTTCTGTCGCCGCTACTGTTTAACCTGTACAGTAAAGCCATATTTCAGGAAGCGATAGCGGAGCTAAGTGATGGAATCTCTATAAACGGAAGAATAGTAAATAACATAAGATTCGCTGATGACACCGCTATAATGGCAGACACCCTGGAATCGTTACAGGAATTGCTAAATAGAATTAACGATTATTGCATTCGATACGGACTAAAAATAAACAAGAAAAAAAACTAAATTTCTGATTGTCTCAAAAACAGAACATGGAAATGAAAGGTTAATGATAGAGCAAACCCAAATAGAAAAAGTTAAGACATACAAATATCTGGGGACCTGGGTTGATGACAAGAAGGACCAAAGCAAAGATATTAAAGTTCGAATTGAAACTGCATGACAAGCATTTATAAAAAATGAAGACACTGCTTACAAACAAAGACCTTCAGTTGCCTCTCAGGTTGAGGGCTCTAAGATGCTACATATTTTCTATATTTTTATACGGAATGGAAGCTTGGACATTGAAGAGACAACACATAAGAAGAATAGAAGCGTTCGAAATGTGGTGTTACAGAAGAATATTGAAAATTCAGTGGGTTCAAAGGATTACCAATGTTGAAGTGCTACGACGTTTATGAAAACTATAAAAACTAGAAAACTGGAATATTTGGGTTACATTACCAGAGGAGAAAAATATGAGTTGTTGAGAATTATTATGCAAGGAAGGATCCAAGGAAGAAGAAGCATAGGAAGAAGACGCATCTCCTGGCTGAGGAACCTTAGAGAATGGTTTAACTGTAGTTAATTACAACTATTCAGAGCAGCAGCCAACAAAGTAGCCATAGCCATTATGATATCTAACCTCCGATAGGAGAGGGAATTTTAAGAAGAAGAACATGTTCACTGAGAAGGGATTTTTGGCATTCAACGTCAATTAAGCGACCTCGCCTTAGGATCTAGCTCCATTTACATATCCAATCCTAACCATTTACAATATCCTAATTGCGGATATATTATTATCTTTTCGTTGCTTTATTTTATCATTTACCTTAGTATTACATATTCAGTTACTGTAAATGTTTGTTATAGGTATCGTGTCAGCAACGGACCAAAAAAGGATCCTCTTATGGGTATTTTCTTGGAAGTAATTAAGACTGGCAAAGTTTCTCTCCATGACGATGTTTATGTGGGAAATTATTAATTAAGTGACTTTTATCTATTTTATCTTTAGGAGAATTTAGTAATTTTATCATTGTGTGACATGTAAACGTAAATTTTTTAGCAAAATATATATCTGTATTATTTTTTAGCTTATTTCCAGTAGTTAAACGGAAATAACAGTTATTTCTACTATTATCTCCGTTTCTTCTTCTATTCACTTCATATTCTCTTTTTTTCACTTCATACTTTGTTCATCTATTAACAGTCCAATAAAAATTGAAAGTGAAAAAAAAAGAAAAATACATTTCATATTAATACAAAATATTATTATAATAATCTATTGGAAGTAAAACATTGAGTAACATGAAATCAAAACCAGTGATTTCCAGTGATTGGATAGATATAATTGTCTCCTTTAAGGTAATGAATCTCTTGGTAGCAAAAACAGCGTAAAATAGTTGTTTTTTAGTTTCAAAACTGGCCTTAAAAGCAGTTTGCAAACTCCAAATCTATATTTTGAAATAAGAAAGGCAATGCCAGCAAACAAGGATACGTTAACATTAACGGACAAGAGAAATTGGAGAAATGAAGAAAATTCTGTATGATTACAAGATAATAGAAACACAACTGAACAATGTATCGAATGGTGAATGGACCAAAGATAATATGGGAAGACCATGAAACTAGCAAAAAAAAGGAGAACAACCAGATTAGAACAAATACTCAGCGAAGTAATCAAACTACTCTATGATAAAAGTATGTGTTCTAAACCTCATCAACAAAATATACAAATCATGATGCCAATAGACTAGCTATTCACTGTAAACATTTTAAATGATATCGAAAAAATAAACTCTGAGCAGTGTAGTGAGCATCACGTTATCATTAGAATAAAGCACGTCTTAATTATGTATTAAAAATCGTACACTAGATGCAATTTACAAAAAAATTGAAAAACAATTTAGTCTCAGGAACAATCGTGGAACCAGAAAAAATATTATTTAGTTTGCAGGTCATTGTACAGTATATCAATTCCTAAAAATAAAAATTCGTCTGTCAGAACAAAACGGAAATACTGCAGGATAAAGAACAGGAAAACAACCGGATTAGATAAAATACCCAGAGAAGTATTCAAACTACTTAACCATAAAATTAAAAATTCACTTCTCCTCAAACCTAAAATCTTATCAAGAAAAGTATACGAATCCGGACAGATAACAATAGGGCTTTTCATTCACAGTCATTTGTTTCGAGCTTGTGTCATATGTCGTATAATCCGTGTATATTAATGTTATACACAGATTATAAATATATGACAGAAGCTCGAAACAAATGACAATCGATGAAAAGCCCCAGAGAGTGGCATTTGAAATGATAGCAAAAAAATAAAGGCTAAGCAATGTAGTGAACATCACATATTATCATTATAATTAGTTATGCTTTATAAATGTGAGTGTCCACAAGAAGACAAAAGTCTTGAGATTTTTAACTCTTATTTTAATAAATTACAGGGGTGAAAAAAAAAAGAGAAATTTTTTGTTTATTTTAAGGGACTTTTGACCTTCGGTAATAATGTGATCTTTCAATCTGCGTTAAGTTTTTCAAAAATATTTTTTCTACGGCCGTGCTAAAAGAGCCAGTTTCAGGCACGCATTTCGTTTCCGAAAGTTGCACTTTCCCGCACGGCGTGCGGGAAAGTAAAATACCTTGTAATATGGCATTATAATATATTATAATACATGCAATAAACTAACATTTAGATATTATTTACTAATTTATTTCAAATTTACCTTATTGTGTCCATGTTTTAATGAAAATAGCGCGATAATTCCATGAAATAAAATTATTTTGACATAATATTTAAAAGTCAGATCAGTAGACAATTACAATGGTTTTGAATCGTCGTCATGGAAACCAATATCGTCGTCGTGGTAACCCATTGTATTGAAAGTTTGGTTTTGACAACCTTGTCAAAGAATTAATTTGTGTATTTTCACTTCTAAATAAAAATTGATTTAACTCTATTTTTTGTGGCTTTTTTCCAAACGTACGGCACTAGAAAAAATATTGTTCTTAACTCATGCGGAATGTGTCTTCCCTGTACTCGACTGCTTGGGCGAACTCCGCTATCGCGTCGTTCGGGTCAACGGCAGTCTCGTGCGTGAAAGTATCACTTTCCGCACTAGTTAGGAAAATAACTATATTAGTTTTCTCAGGATTCGAAAAAAAAAGAATGCATTTAAAATGAATTGATACGAGATTTGTTGTTTCCAAGTTATTTGGTGAAACCAAATTGAAGTTTTTTCCTAGTAGTTAATAGTATCTTATCTTCTATTTATACGAAAAATTGTGCATTATAATGTAATTATTCACGTTAAAAATAATTTTTCCAAATTTCAGATTAGATTTTAATATAGGTATAATTCATCAACTAGTCGTCTTTAAATAAGTATGTATAAGATAACAAAACAGCTATGATAACTGGCCCACAGATATTTTTCTGTCTGAGGATTTACGCCTTTTTAACCATGATTTACAAACCAGGCCTCCTAGTACCGAATCACGATAAAATAACTGGATATGGATGCCGTAGCTACATCTGCCTAAAACAATTCAAAGTTTTATTTCCGGAGAGACACCTATAGAAGAATACGAAATGAAACAAAGCAATTGGTAAGAAGAACAAAAAATGAACACTAGGAACACTTTACTAAAAGGATGGAAAGCGACTTCTACGGAACACAAAAACAAATATGGAGATTCATAAGAAACCAACGGAAAGAAATGGCAGAATTGAAGGAATACAATATCATACCAAGCAAACGAATGGGAAAGGTACTTGACGGAACTGTTTAAAGGAAATGAAAAAATATAATCAAAACAATAACCTACCTGAATTAAGACAAGAAAGAGAAATCAGTTTTCAGGAAGTAGAGATAGCCATAAATTCACTCAAAAACAGAAAGTCTCCAGGACCAGACGAAATAACCAACGAGCTTCTAAAATACGGAGGAGAAAGTATAACCCTAGAGATGACAAAACTTATACAAAAACTAATTTTGCACTGCAAGATACCAGACACATGGAGAAACAGGATAATGATACCAATGTTCAAAAAAGGAGACAAAGAAGACCCCAATAATTATAGAGGTATAAATCTACTGAACACCGCACTTAAGCTAACCACAAAAGTCCTAACCAACAAAATCAATAAACTAGCAACTTTATCAGATGAACAAAAAAGATTCAGATCCGGTAGATCCTGCGTAGATGCCGTATTTGTACTGAGACAAATCACAGAGAAGACCATTGATTACAATAAACCAGCATATCTATGTTTTATAGACCTGACAAAGGCTTTCGATCGCATCCAATTCGAAGACGTCTTACATTTACTGTATAGAAGGAACATACCAATCAATATTATACAAACCATTGAAAACATCTATTTTCATAATCGAATACAAGCAAAGATAAATTGAAAACTAACGCAGTTTATACCAGTACAAAGCGGAGTCAGACAAGGTGACTCATTAAGCCCACTGATATTTAAGCCCAATAATAGAGGCAGTACGTAAAGGTCATGGTTACAGAATGGGGAATAAAGACATCCAAATCCAAAGAAATCCAAAAAGACGACGCCGCAATAATCGCCGAGACAGAAGACGATCTCCAAAGATTAACACACATCTTCAATACAACAGCCAAGAAATACAATATGATAACATCAGCAGAAAAAACCAAATGTATGACAACATCAAAATACCCACTACGATGTAAAATCGAAATTGATGGAAAAATAATAAAGCAGGAAGCAAGGTTTAGATATATGGGAATATTTAGATATAACCAGTTACGGAGATGTTGAAGAGGAAGTACGACAACAAAGCTTGAAAGCAAGTAAAGCGGCGGGTTCTCTTAATGACGCAAGCTGGAAGAACAAACACCTAAGACAAGACACAAAAGCAAAAATCTATAAAGCAGAAATTAGACCTATATTGACATACACGGCGGAGACAAGACCTGACACATCTAAAACGAGACGACTACTAGAAACAACAGAGATGAAAATACTTCGACGAATATCAGGGAAAAATTTGTTGGACAGGGAGAGAAGCAAAAACATAAGAAGGTCATGAAATGTAGAAGACATAAATGGATGGGTGACAAAACGGAAACAGGAGTGGAAAGAACACATTAGTAGAATCGCAAAGGATAGGATAGTACGAATAGCACGAGATAAAGTCACCAAATGGACGAAGAAGTATCGGCAGACCAAGAAAAAGATGGTGCGATAACTTAAACAATTTAGGAGGCTAATAGTGAACAAAAACGGGCTTTAAAGCTTACATACAAGAAGGAAGAAGAAAAAGAAGAATTTCCGGAGAAGTAAAACTTCTAAGGAGACCAAATTTCTGGTTACGCCTTCGTGGTTTGTATTAATTGCAAATCAAACGAATGCTGAGTTAAAGAAGATACGGGGAGGTCTATATTTTGCATCTCACTTCCTGTCAATTCAGCATGGCAAACATTTCAACGAAAACTTGGCCTCGATACTCAGTTAGGAATAAATACTGCTTTTACTTGTGATGATGATTATGATGATTGGAATAATGATGATTAAAGTTACGGTAATAGTTTTATAACTAAACTTTTCGTATATTTTCTTGTTTTATCGTATTGAGGTGTTATACCTACCTATTTATTAAAACTAATATTGATTGAAATTGAAGTATTTTATTATCTGTCTTTATAGTAACAGAAAATTATTCAAGGCAACGATGAACCAATAAATAGGCCTGAGTGGAATGCTATTAACGGCAATCAGCGACGAATTTAATTTACAGCACGAAGAAGAAAACCATGGAGACGATTGAGACGAAACAGAATGATTAGTTAAGCGAAATAGATGAAACAGAGGAGGGAGAAAAAGAGTCACCCACGATTCTTGAAATTAAAGAAACAGTTATTCAAACTAAACAGAAACGAATCAGCCGGAATAGATAATCTTCCAGTTGAACTGGAACTACAAATTTGAATATTTTTTTACCTTTTTGTGTTATTATTTTATACTCTTTTCTTGTTTTAAAATTTTATTAGTTTGCAACAACTCAAGCATTAAAATTTGAGATTTTCTACTTTTTAGGTTACTCCCACTAAAAATGCGCATTTTTAGGCGTATCCTCTTAATAAACAATAACCAAACAGAGTACTTCTAGAGAATTTTAAAGATAGCGAACTGCATATTATACTTTAAATGTAGATCAGTTACATTTTTATGAACAACAGCAAGTTTTCTGATCTCAAATTTATTTATTTTCTTACTAATATAGCGGTACGCTTTAATTACAATTTTTGCTAATTTTATTTTCTTAATTTTTAATAACTTTTCTCAAAACGAAATAATATGGGTCATATAAATTCACATGTAATATACAAATCAGATGCTAAGAAGGGCACGGTTTTACGAAACGAAATGTATCCTTAACGATATGTTTTTGGTGTGTTCAGTTTAACAAACTGAATTCCTCATAAATGAATTACCTTATCAGACCTTATGTCAATAACTCACTTTGGACATGCATTCGAAAACGTTTCCTAAAACTGCAGAAATGTTTTAACTTTTAAACGCCAGATCTAAATAATTTATTGCCCTTCTGGTCAGATGATAGAAACACAAACAGATTAGCGTCTGTGGTTTCTTTCAGCCACTCAGTCGGTTACCACACCCCAGCGGCATCGATCGCTTGCTGGGCCGAAACAATAACAAACCCTCTTAAGAGATGTATAAGCAAAAAAATAAATAAGTATATTATTGACAATTATTTGCGTTTTAATTAATATTATTTTATATAATTGTTTCCGTCAACACACACACACCTACCGGAATACTAATATGCGACCAAAGGAAAACACTTTGTATCTACTATTATGATAAATAATAACCTCAGATCCACCTCAGATTCGCTGACGACATTGTGATTATAGCGAGCTCATTCGAGGAACTGCAAATTATGATGGAGGAACTCGCAGGCAGCTCCCAATACGTCGGCCTGAAAATGAACATGAAGAAAACAAAAATAATGACAAACACAGATGACCCCAGACGCATAACTATAAATGGCAGTGAGATAGAAAAAATCCAGGAATATATCTACCTAGGCCAAATCCTGAAACTAGACAAAGAAAACCAAAGTGCGGAAATTAATAGAAGAGCAAGACTAGCATGGGCAGGATTTGGAAAACTTGGTTGGATACTTAAGAACCGCAAAATACCTCAATATTTGAGAACCAAAGTGTTCAACCAGTGCATCCTTCCTATCATGACATATGGGTGTCAAACCTGGACCCTAACCAAGGCAAATATGAATAAACTAGCCACAACACAAAGAGCTATGGAAAGAGCAATGTTAGGTATACGACTGTCAGATAAAAAGAGGAACGACTGGGTAAGATCAAAAACAAAAGTCGAGGACATAACAACAAAAGTTGCCAAACTTAAATGGAGCTTCGCAGGCCACACTGTTAGACAAAAAGACCAACGTTGGAATGCAACGATACAACATTGGAGACCTTACCAAAGTAAACGACCGAGAGGAAGACCACAGATGAGATGGGTTGATGATATTAAAAGAGTAGCCGGAACGAATTGGAAATATGTTGCTCAGGATAGAGACCGATGGAAGGAGTTGGGAGAGGCCTATGTCCAAACGTGGACGATAGAAGGCTAAGAAGAAGAAGAAGAAGAAACTTAAAGTTAAGATTAACTTAACTAATATTCTGCTATATATTTACATTATGTACGAATTTGACCCATTGTCCCATTCTCCCATATTCTATTATGGGAAATATTAGGAGATATATTCTCCATTTCCCATATTTTGGCCGTGTCAAAAGCCTTTTCAAGGTCTATGTACGTCATATAAATCTTTTTCCTGTTACAGTAGAACGTCGATAATCCGGACGTCAAAAATCCGGACCGTCAATAATCCGGATTTGTATCTTTCAAAAATATCTGATTATTTTAAAACGAATTAAGGAATTAGCTGCGAAAAAAAAAGAACCACTACCGCAGTTCAAAAACCTATTACACATTTTTTTTAAAGTCAAATAGTGTCTGATGTTTTTACTGTACACATGTATATAAATTACAATACAGTGTTTGAACATAAAAAGATGTTTTGATTAATTTCACCTCTAGAACCTTTACTGTAGAAGAGATCATATAAAATTTTAAAATGCTTGTTGTACTTAAATCTGTATACTGGCCTTTTTTAAGGTAATTTCGATAATCCGGATAATTTGATAATCCGGATGGGGGTCCGGTCCCAATTAATCCGGATTATTGACGTTCTACTGTACTGACATTTTTCTATTATCTGTTTGATGGTAAATGTATGATCATGTGTGCTTCTGCTTTTTCCCAATCCGCTTTGTGATTCCTCTGGTGTGCTGGACTTACAACAAAGTACTAGACTCTAAGAATGTACCACAAAAAATTGTTTATTAAAAAGTTCAGTCTTACAAAAGGACACGTTTCGGCTTAACACGAGCCATCATCAGCTAATACAGGAACACAACATAGAACTGACCCAGAAGGTAGGAGAAAGAATCAATTGGTTCAAAACAAATAGTATTACACAAACATTCTTAGATTGGCAATAAATGATGTACATCGTGTTTTTTGTAAGAACTTGGAAGTTTGGAAGAACATCCTTGGTGTCACCTCACACCTGGATTTTTCGCAAGATAGCTCCTCCCCATGAAGATGAACAAGCTGAGGATGTTCTTCCAAACTTATAACTTTTTACAAAAAACAAGATGTAAATCATTTATTACTAGACTTAGGCAAATACCCAAATTGCATAGTTTGCATATTATGCATAAAAAATGCAAAAGTATCAAATTTTGCATATTTTTATATAAATGCATATAATGCATATAATTTGAAATTTTGGTTATATACATTTTTATATTCATGTAACAAATAGCTTGGAAACCTCAATATTTAATTTTGTTTTATAATCTCTTGGTATTAAAATTTTTGGTATCGGAACTAATAAAAGATATAAGCGATATAAAAGATATATAGGTATGTTACGGTTAAACTTCGAAAATGGTTAATCTCGACATTAACCGGTTAATCTTGACTTTAACCGAAATGTAATGTTAATGTCGTACGAAATTCAGATATATTGACATTAACAGGTTAATGTCGAGTTTAACTATTCTCCTTGGTTAATGTTGAATAATGTGTTAGAAAATAATACAACGTTGCCAATTGTATAAAAAATACCTGCTACATATTTATTCAAACATGACAAACTTCCGTGACACTTATGCCCGATTTCACCAACGATGTATAAATATTTAAGAATTACCTAAGTGGGTTTAGGTACTTCCTAACTCTAAAACGGATTTCACCATACGATAATAATTGCCTAAACCGCTTAAGCATTACCTTACGTTAGGATACCGTGTTCGATCTCCCTAAACTTTAGGTATTACTAAAAAATACTTATCGTTGACAGTCAGGTTATATTTTTACAATTTTGACTAATGTACTTGTGACGTTTGTCAATAATTTGCTTCTTACCTTTATTTTTCTGTTATTCTGTAATATTAGGTATATTAGTTGTATGTAATCGTGTATTTTCTTTTATATTGATAATATAATATGTGTTGGAAAATATAGAAAAGCATTTGGAGTGTTTTACAGGTCTATTGACAAAATTATGTAGTCTACCTACTACCAAACAAACTAGTGTTGTGTTTCAAAAATCCATTCATGATATCACTAAAAGTATGTCATTAAAACTTAATAATGAAAGAAGCAATTTTTAACATATTATTTATTTTAAAATTATTTCATTAATGACAATTCAACTAACTTTAATTTTTCGTCATGTGTAAAATTTACAACCTTTTTCTTTTCCTCCATTTCACTGTAAATATACAAATAACATACCAAACTTAACAAACTTAATTCACAAATAACTAACTACTAAATAAAATAACTATAACAGTACAAAACTGAATAAAACCAACTTGGCAAACAAACAATAATGACAAATAATCGAAAAAGTAAGGTAATGTCATCGTATTCTTCTTTTTATTTATAAAAAATAGTTCAAACGTACCCGAATTAATACCTAGGAAAGAAGTTCCTAGATAAGCAGTTCTTTTAGTTGTGAAACGCTATTGTTCTTAAGTATTGACTTGGGAAGTTCCTATCGATAAGAATTACTTAATAAGGCAACTGTTTAGGTATCGTTGGTGAAATCGGGCATTAGAGTTGCATAAAAAATATTAGCTGCCTTACAGCAGCACTTTTTTGAACCACATTTAGTTTTGCACGAGCATCTTTTGTATCCTTTACCACCACATAGAGATGAAGTCGCTGCAATCTCACGAAGAGATTTTTCAACAACTGAAACTTTTTCGGCAGCAATAAGGGGAGCCGGACATACACTGAACCGATTTCTTGTAAATAACTGTGGTAATGTGCCCTTTTCTGTCCCAATATTGTAATACATGTTATCTTCAACTGTGGTAACAACGCCTAATATATTCCTTGCATCAGCTCGTCCTCTATCAACAACGAGGACAGGTAATCTAACAGTATCACCAATTTTTGCAGCCGCTAATAATGCGTGCCGGCAAAATAAAAAAAAGTGTTACTACTTCTTGTGTTATATTTTTGAATTTATCATTTAAAAAATTTAACATTCTTGTTCTTCCTTCATGGTCAATACTTAAATGTACTTCATAAAGAATATCAAGTAATTCCTCTTTTTTACGTAATATAAAAATGTCTCCTTACCTTCTTGAAAAGGAGCAATAAGTTTGAAATGATTTGCTACATTCACTACATCGTATTTGGCCAAACATCGATATGACAACGCTGTTTTCTTAGCTTGTCGTTTTGCTTCTTTCACTTGATTACAAATTAAATCATATTTTTCACGAGATAAATAAGCACTGCTGTCATCCCTTTTTGTGGAAATAATTTTATCCAGATTCTCGTAGAACCGGTCTTTAAATTCATTGGACATATTGAATACTTAAATTTTCACTTACAAATAACTAATACTTCTTGCACGAATTCCACTTGATTACGCAACAAAACAATGTGGACTTTAACAAGACACATGTCTTAATGTCGAGATTAGCCGGTTAATGTCCGATTGAAGGCTGAAGATCGTTTAGCTTCGGACATTAACCAACTAGACTGGTGAATCTCGATATTAACTGGGTAATATTGAGATTAACCTGATTTCGGACGTTAACCGTAACATATACATAGTTTTGTCACGTTTTGTCCTACAAGGGTTCCAAAATCTGCCAGTTTATATCTCTAGGTAAAAATGTTTATGTTGACGGTCTTTTTCTCACTTTTGTTGTAAAATAAGCCGTGAACACCTGTCTCTGTAATTGTTGTGCTTAGAAAATGCCGAAAATAAACAGTTCAGTGTCATTCATAAAATCAAGCTATAGTTTTGTTTAGAAAACTATTACTCAATTGGATTCCTCCAAATTATCATTGTTAGACAGTACATTTTTAATAAAAGAATTTGAATCATTGTGTCAAAACGTTAACAGTAATCATATTGGAAAGAAAACTTTCCAAAAATTTAAACAACCATGGAAAAAACAGTAGTTACCAGGTTCTTTCTGAAGTGGTTCAAGTACTAGCTGGGACATTTTCCGAACCACTTAATTTAGAGCCAACTATTATGGTGAATTTGAAAAATGCCCCATCTACATTAGTTGATGTCAAAGAAGTTTTTCTATGTACTCAGATAGAAGCCATATATTTTTGTTAGAGAAAAAACAGCATTTGATAATTTGCTGTTACCACAATTTGAAATAATATCATTTATTTGTTAAAATACTTATGCCCGGTTGCACCAACAGATCTTAAGCTTAAGTCGAGAATGTCATAAGAATTTATATAATATAATTATAATATATTGCAATAAAAATACCATAATATAATAATAGATATAATTGATAATATGGTAAGAATCTAAAATTATGGTGCAACGTAAGTGATACTCAAAGAGGCCCTATTTATAAGTAGAGCTTTAGTTCATTCTTTCACGGTTTTTGCTCTAAATTTTAAAGAACCGCTTGTATTGACATGAAATTTGGCATACGTATAGCTTACATGTCAAAGAAAAAAAGTGATATTGTGCCGATGTGTGCTTTTGCCCTGGGAGTGACTTTCACCCTCTCTTGTAGGTGAAAAATTATATTTTCAAAATAAGTCCGGAAATGGGTAAACTGACTAATTTTAAGTAACTTTTGTTCTATAGAGCTTTTTCGCCAAGTCAACACATTTCGAGTTATTTGTGAGTAAATATGTTCACTTTTCAACAAAATAACCACATTTTTAGACGATTTTTCGCAAATAACTCAAAAAGTAAGTATTTTGTCGAAAAAAAGTTCTTAGCAAAAATATAGCATATAAAAAAGTAAAAAAATAAATGGTGTACGCGTTAGGTCTCTGGATCTCGTAGAATCAGAGTTATAGCCAATGAAAAATAGATTCATATTCACCAAATTTCAAATAGAATATTTCGACGTGAAATATCCAAAAAATTAAGCACTTTTTGGGGAAAACCCATTATAATTTTTTTAAGTGTTTAAAAAAAGCTTTATTTCTGTTTTTACAAAAAGTTTCTAGCATTAAATTTAAGCAAGTTACGCTCAAAATAAAGTTGGTCCCTTTTGTTTTTGCAAAAAAATCGGGAAAACCTTAAATTAATCGTTAAAAACGTTAATCGTAAAACTTAAATGAAATTAATCGTTACCGCTCCACAAATTATTTTCCTTATGTTGTGTTTATATGATCTGTAAGTTTCATCGATTCAAAGTGCTTATTTTTGAAAAAATTTGGTTTCAAAATAAAATTTTTAAAAATTTAAATTTTGAAAAATATGCTTTTTTTCAAAATAACTTAAAAATTGTTAGAGATACCAAAAATCTTGAAAACCAAAAAAAGTCAGATTTGCTTTTCTAAATATCATGTATTTTTTTGTTTTTCTGTTAGACAAAATTTGATTAAGATTTGGTGTTTCTAAATTTGCATACATTCGTGATCAGTGACTCGTTCAACCCCTTTTAACTACAGCCCTTTCAATAATAAGGACTTTGAACCGATGAAACTTACAGATCATATAAACAATATATACACGAGTCAAGAAACTTGTGAAGTCGTAACGATTAAGTTCATTTAAGATACTAATTAGGGGGTGATTTTCTCGATTTTTTTACCAAAACCAAAAGGGACTAACTTTATTTTGAGAGTAACTTGTTTAATTTTGATGTTAGAAATTTTTTTATAAAAAAAATGAAGCTTTTTTTAAACACTTTAAACAAGTTGTAATGAATTTTCCCCGAAATGTGCTTAATTTTTGGTTATTTCACGTTAAAGTATTTCATTTGGAATTTGACGAATATGAACCTATTTTTCATTAGCTATAACTCTGTTTCTACGAGATACAGAAACCTAACGCGTACACCATTTTTTTTACTGTTTTATATGCTATATTTTTGCTAAGAACGTTTTTTTCGACAAAATACTTACTATTTGAGTTATTTACGAAAAACCGTCTAAAAGCGTGGTTATTTTGTTGAAAAAATGAACATATTCACTGCCAAATAACTCGAGAAGTGTTGACTTAGTGAAAAAACTCTATAGAAGAAAAGTTACTTAAAATTAGCCAGTTTATTCATTTCCTGACTTTCTTTGGACGAATATTTTTTCACCCCCAAGAGGGGGTGAAAACCACCCCCCAGGGCAAAAGCACATATCGGCACATTATCACTTTTTTTCTTTGACTTGTTAGCTATGTGTATGCCAAATTTCATGTCAATCCAAGCGGTTCTTTAAAATTTAGAGGTTTTGCAATATTTTACCGTTAAAGAACGGACTAAGCTGGAGCTTAAGATCTGTTGGTGCAACCAGACGTTAAATATTTAATTATCACATAATATAAGCTTAGTTTATAAAATACATACAAATATTAATACAACATGTAAAGGTACTGTAAATATTTTTGTAAATTAAAAAATATTGCAAATATTTTTTTACTACAGGCATATTTTCTAGATAAACTTGCATATTTTTGGGTAAAACACTGCATATTTATGCGCATATTTCATACCTTTTTATTTGCATATGCCTAAGTCTATTTATTACCATATATAAGTCATGGCTGAAAATATCGAAGATCTTCAATTCCTTATTGATCGAGTCACTAGAGAATGCTCCAATAACGGACTTAACATAAATGCAACAAAGACAAAGTTACTTGTAGTTAGTAAACAAGACGTCGGCCCTGTGCAACTAATTGTCAGTGATGAATCAATAACAAAAGTTAACCATTTTAAATACCTAGGATGTTGGATAAACGAGACACTAAATCCGGATAAAGAAATTAAAACTCGTATAGAAATTGCAAGAGGAGCATTTATGAAACTTAGATCTATTCTGAGCAACTCTCAGCTGAACTTACAACTAAGAATCAAGTTCCTAAAATGTTATGTGTATCCTGTATTACTATATAAATGTGAAACCTGGATCATGAAGGTTAACATGATGAACACATTAGAAGCCTTTGAGATGTGGTCGTATCGTAGAATGCTCAGAATATCTTGGGTTCAACGCATTTCAAACAGAGAAGTCTTAAACAGAGTAGGTCAAGGCGAAGGTGACTTAATGAAGATGATAAAAAAGAGAAAACTTGAATATCTGGGGCAAATAATGAGAGGTAGCAGATACAGGATGCTGCAGTTAATACACAATGGAAAGATCGACGGAAAAAGAGGAATTGGTCGAAAGAAATATTCATGGCTCCGAAACCTTCGTCAATGGACTGGCTTATCAGCAGATCAATTGTTACATGCCGCACAAGATCGAGAACGATATCGGCAAATTGTTATGGAAGCTACCCACGCCTAAAAATTTGGGCACGGTACTTAAAGAAGAAGAAGATTTATTACCAATCTAAGAATGTTTGTGTAGTTCAATTTGTTTTGAACCAATCGATTCTCCCTCCTTCCTGTTGGGTCCTTGGGTATGTTGTTGTGTTCCTGTATTAGCTGATGATGGCTCATATTGGGCCGAAACTTTTTAATAAAAAAATTTTTGTGGTACTAATGCATTATACATATAAATTGTTAATGTTAAATAAATATACCAAGCCGGTCCTGTCTCAAGTAGCTTAGAAGTTACCGCATTTATAAACGTTCAACAAATTATTATTTTTAATTTTTCAGTCGCACGACATGATCACTGTTTAAACTGTCAAGTATTATCTCCCGAGTTTTAAGGTCAAAATTATTTACTATTACATTATAAATGTAGATAGTGCGTTGTGTGGAAATTGTTTACAGTGTAGATTAATACATACAAAGTAACCATAATCTAACCAAAAGTGAATCATGGAAACGGAATGGAAACGGGTAGGAAAAATAAAAAAGATGTGTATTTTCCCTTTAAAAAGTGGAAGAAGAGTTGAAGTCAATCAGGCATTGTGTACCAAACAAGGACTAATGGACGTTGATCAGGGAGATGGATCTCCTTGTTTACGAGATAGGTAATGTTAGATTATTTTTAAAAACATTAAAAAAGTGTCAGAAGAATTGAAAAAACATATTTACCTATCTAGTATTTTTTAGTGTAAATAATAGAGGTAAAATTAATAATCAAGTTTGAATATTCTCTCTCCTCCCAGATAACACAAAGACATCTTAAAGAAATCTAAAAGATAACTTACTAAATATGTTTTAGACGTCTTAAAAATGTCTGGTATTTCCGGAAAGATATCTTTGACGTCCTAAAGATGTACGAATGTTACAAATCCTTACATCTTAAAATGTCTTTTTTTGTCTATTATTAAGGTGTTTAGGATAGCTTTCTTTTTAATTTTTTATGAAATATTTTAAATGAACTTTTAATAAAAATAATTAGGTTCTAAAAATACGTTTATTTCTATTCAAATTTTACATGTACATAAGTAAATATGTACTTAATAGTTATTTATGATATAAGTGTTAAAAGTACACGTTTAAGGCACGCATGTGGAAGTTTGCAGAATGAGCGAAGCGAGTTCTGCAATTCACATGAGTGCCTTAAAAATGTACTTTTTAACACGCATATCATACAATATTTTTTCTACAAACGTAATTACAGGACAATATCTACAAAAACTTTTACTTGAACTTGACTGACATTCTTATAAGGTGCTACATACTCCAGGGAAATAAGCTAGAAATAGACCATGTTCGGGACACTCAAAGATCCAGGTAGCTGACTACTTTTTTAGTTATTGTAGACCTATAAGAAGAAAATCTACCTGTTTCCTGCCTAGAGTTCGCTTCCGTTTTTTAATTATTAACAATTTAGAGCAAAAATCGCGATTTTTTCGTTTTTTTGCACCCGATTTAAAATCTAAACAGTTGACAAAACTACAAAATTAAATTTTTTAGAACATTGAAAAACCTTCAAAATGCCGATCTTTGAAAGTTAAAAAGTTAAAAATGAATAACCATTTTCTCGTTGGAACTTTACCGCGCTGAGCAGATGGGACGTGAATTGTAAATTGTAGAATTCCCTCATCTTCCTTAGTCTCAGTATCCGTATGGCTTGCAAATTGTAGAAGCCTCGGAGGTGTAACCAGAGAAGGTTCCCATTGTTTTCATTCTGGTGGGATGTAGAATAGCATTATGTTGTTTTATATGCCATTAGAGTGAAAACTTAGTCTTTTTAAAAAGTTAATTTGTTGCTACGCAAACTGCAAAATAAGTGAAAATCGTAATTTGTTAATAACTTTACTAAAACTACTTTAGAACTTTAGTGTTTCACCCAAAATTGGGTATTGGGGTACTTAACAAACCCTCAAAATTTGAGACTGATCCATTAATTAGTTTAAAAGGTATTCTATTTGTTTATCCCAGAGACCTCTATTTTGCAATAACATAAGACAGAAAATAATGAAGATGAGGCAATTCTGCGAGTATGTCAAATGAAAGTAGAAAAATGATACTATCAAAATGTACTAAAAAAAGATAAAAAATTATCTAATGTAGTCAAAAATCCTAATGCCAATTTTTTTAAATTTTGTAGTGTATAAACATTTAGAATAACTTTAAAAATATTGTCCGCAGAAGAAATCATTTTACATATTCGAAAAGTTGGTATTTTACACAAATTTTTAAAAATGTAGTTCAATTGGTGACTAGTCGTGGTAAGTGAAGGGGCAGCTGGGAGCCGACAAATGCACGAGTTCAAAAACTAAAAAAGGCAACTTAAAACTATGTATAATCATTTTCTATATCTCGGGATCTACTGAATATATTTTGATCTTTTTTCTTTAATTTGTTTGGTAATTTTTCTATACATTACAAATATGCAATTAGTCTATTTGCAATTTGACATTTATTAATTAATAAACAGTCTAATTTTTTTAAGCAATTTTTGAAAAAATAATTTATTCCCAAAAATCCATGTTTTTAATCATACTATCATTATTAATCATATAAAAAGTTAAGGTATACTTTAATAAATACATTATCTTCAATAAATAATTATCTAATAAAAATAATTTACTTATTAAAGTGTACTTTAACTTTTTCTATGATCATTAATGACACTATGATTAAGAAAATAGATTGTGGTAAAGAAATATTTTTTCAAGAATTGTTTTAACAAATTCGACTGATTATTAATTAATAAATTTATAAACAAATTGCATATTTGTAATGTACATAGAAATTACATACCAATTAAAAAGAAAGATCAAAATCCATTGAGTTGATCCGGAGACACAGAAAATTATATTAGTTTGAAATTGCTTTTTTGGTATTTTAACTCGGTGGATCCGTAGGATCCCCCTAGTAACCGTTTGAACTACATTTTTGAAAAATCGTAGAGTAATAATAATAATATTGTATGGCATTTTCGCCGGGGAGATCCTTTCGGACAATTCCGGCGCCATTTACATCTTTAACCCTGTTTTAAATAACTAGTGCCGATGTACACTAGCCCAGGGGGACCGACGGCTTAATGTGCTCTCCGAGGCACGGTGAGAAGGCTCGTGTCATTATTGGAAATGAAAATGGTTTGTCCTTGGCAGGGCTTGAGCCCACGTGCACTGGCGTATGAAGCCAGCGATTATACCGTTACTCCACGGCCGCTCACACACTTATCTGTAATCGTAGAGTGTGCTGTGAAGATACATTGTTTATGCGAATTTTTTAACAAAAAATACAAATCCCATTCTTTAAAATGGCATCAATGAAATTTCTTAATTATTATAAACAAATTACCTGTGATTTAAAAAAAACACATGGCTAACTTTGTCCCAAATGAACTCAGGCTAATTGTTTTTATTTGAAAATTCGTGTTAAAATACTAGCTTTTCGAATATATAAAAAGATTGTTCCTACGGGCAATATTTTTAAAGTTATTCTAAATGTTTATAAACTATAAATTTTTAAAAATTTGACATTAGGATTTTTGAATTTATTAATTAATTTATCTTTTTTTTTTAATACATTTTGATACAATCAGTCTTCTACTTTCATTTGACATACTCAGAATTGCCCAATGTTCATTATTTTCTTTCTTATATTATTGCAAAATAAAGGTCTCTGGGATAAACAAATAGAATAACTTTTAAACTAATTCATGGATCGGTCTCAAATTTTGAGGATTTGTTAAGTACCAAAATACCCAACTTTGGGCGAAACTCTAAAATTCTAAGTTAAATTTAGTAAAAGTTATTAACAAATATCAATTTTTATTCATTTTGCAATTTGCGCAAGTTTACGCAGTTTGCGTAGCAACAAATTAACTTTTTAACTTTCAAAAATCGGCATTTTGAAGGTTTTTCAATGTTCTAAAAAATTAAATTTTGTAGTTTTATGTCAACTTTCGAATGGGGTGCAAAAAATCGAAAAAATCGCGATTTTTGCACTAAATTGTTGTTAATTAAAAAACGGAAAAAGCGAACTCTAGGCAGGAAACAGGTAGGTTTCCTTCCTATAGGTCTAAAATAACTAAAAAAGTAGTCAGCTACCTGGATCTTTGAGTGTCCTGAGAAAATCCTTATTTCTCTGGACTAACAGAGAGCTGCATAATTTGCTATAGAGCAGGGGTGGGCAAACTTTTTTTAATAAGGGCCACAAAAGGTTTTTGGTCTATTACCAAGGGCCGCAATGTTTTCATATTTTTAACTTTTGGGGGGGGGGGGGGGGCGGGGGGATGCTAAGCAATTTTTTTAATTTGTTTGAAACTATGGTAGAATTATTTTATTTTTAAAATATATAAACATATTCAGTACAATTCAAAGAATGTCCGAAAAAATGTTTCAAGACCAACTATTGAAAAATAAGCCAACGGTGGCAAATTTTTACCGACACCTAAACAAAATGAATGTTTCAGTAGACATCAGAACTCGTTATTGGATCATATGAAACAAAAAATTCAAAAATACTTTATTAGCTTATGAGTTTCTCGAGATAACACTGTCGAGTTTTGTTTTGTCGATTTTTGCGTTTTTGATATCACTCAGAAGTGAAAGTACCGAAATAGTGAAAACCAACACATTTGTTATTGTTACCTCACGAAATGTCTAAAGAAAATATATGAAAAATTTCAGGTAAATCTGTCAAGTAGCCTTTGGGTTACAATGTCCACCGCCTATAAAAAGCAGTTGAGCAGTTTTGAGAAAAACAGGTTTAGTTTTGACAACTTTTATTTTCAATTTCTTCTGTCTGTCAAATCGTAAAGTGTAAATCGTAATTTACAAAAGAAAATGGGAAAGCTGTTGAACGTTTCTCACTACGCTCAACAAGCTGCTGCAAAGCGAGTCGAAGGTAGGGATATTAAACATGCTGTATTTCTGGTAGTTTTCCTACGGTCAAACTGAAATTTACAGAGAATATTTTTGAAATTATGTATTTTCATACAAAATAATAAAAAAATCGAAAATTTCAAAATTTTCAAACCATATCCCTACCCCCCTATACCACATTCGCATTTATTTAAGCACGGTATTTGCCGCAAATATACAGGGTGTTTCATTGAGAAAGGGGAATACTTAAATGGTGACTAGAGGTCACTAAGGCGGTTCTAGATATACTAGATTTATTGCCTCAATGATTTTTATAACTGAGTTATAGGGTGTTTAATCGATTTTGCCCATGTCTTTCTGGAAGTATAACTTTAGAACCACCTTGTATATTTTTTGATATTTGACATAGATATCTCTCATTTAAAATCCAAACCACCCAACTTCTTATCACAAGAATAATCCAGATCTGGTCTAAACAAAATTATTGGGAAATAATTGGACTAATTCTTTCTTTTTTATATGATCAATGAATAGTTTGAATTTCGTTACAAAAGTTACATTTTGCGAAAAACACTTATAAATTTAGCAAAGTAGCAGTGTTTAATTTCTAAATAATTTCCTCCCCTAATTAACAGCATCTTTTAAGAATCTTTTCTAAACTTAATTATTATGGAATATGATTGTTGATTGTGGTATAAGACATCAGTATGTTCTGTCTCTAACTCTTCCAAAAATGCTTCGAATTCACTATGATTTAATCCTATTGAACTAATACAGTTAACAATATTAGTTATAATTGAAATGACGTTGTCCACTTTCAAAACGTTTTTGCACAATATCTGATGATGGACTATGCAGTAAAGAATAATAAATCATGTTCTGGAAACTGTTGAACGTAATCTTTAAGTTTTCTCAACGTTACAATATTTGCTCCTCTTAAATTTGGTGCTCCGTCAGTTGTTACTCTTACTAATAGGTGGTTACGGGTTAATTCAAAATTTTCCACACAATTCCTGACTACATACTTTGAAAATATCATTTTCATTTGTTGAAATTTCATGGATTTCATTGAGGGAGCCGAAAATTTGCGGAAAAATCACCCGCTGCGAAAGTGATAATATTAATAGCTGCATTATCTATCTAGATTTAATTATCAATATTAGCAATAATTGGAAAAAATCTTAAAATTAAAATAATTCACTTTTTCTTCTCGGGCCGCAAAAAAATTGCTAAAGGGCCGCATGCGGCCCGCGGGCCGCACTTTGCCCACCCCTGCTATAGAGTGTTCTTTGTAATATTGCTATAACTACTCGTGGTTGAACCTTATTCTCTATATTTTTCTTTCAAAAGTATTAATAAGGTTTATTCTCTTTTGTGTCATGATTCATGTTTCTACGCCATATGTTGCTATTGGTCGTATGATGGCTTTATATAATTTAAACTTTATTTCGCTAAGGATCCATCTGCGACAGAGGGAAAGAAGAATGTTCTGTTAGCAAGCATTATCCGTTTCCGTATTTCCTCCTCCTCGCTGCCGATGCCATCCTCAGTTATCTGTTATTTGTTCACTTTGAATATACATATATTAGAAATACATATCAATAATAACAATACTATCCCTTTACTGTTAGTGCAGCTTTGGGATTATTGGAGGGTTGTTTTCTATCTCCTGGGACTACGGGATGCATCTAAACATTCCGTATATGTATTTGGACCATAGGAGTTTTCTATTGGTTCGTTGCAGCACGCGGTAATATTTTAACCAATAGGCGGCAAGGTTCCAGATGCATATACGGAATGTTAGTCGGTCCCAAATTCATATACGGAATGTTAAATGTCGTACACCGAAAAAGATAAGTTTTTTTAGAGTCTTTTAAAAGGATATTGATTTTAAAATACTTGTACTGTATTATTAAATAAAAATAAAACAATTATAGAATTTCGAATGTTATTTGGTGCGAAATTCATATGCGGAATGTTAATTATTCGTAGACCAAAAAATGGGACTTTTATTAATCAATTAAAGGAGACTGATTTTAGAAAACCTATTTTATTAATGTATTATTAAAGAAAAATAAAACAATGATTAGGTACCTATTTGGTGCGAAATTCATAAATGGGATGGTATAGATTTGAGAGACATATTTCTTTATTTGACTAAGGTTTCGCTTTCTCAGAATTTTTAATGACTTGTACGTGTTTCATTCACAGTCATTTGTTTCGAGCTTCTGTTATGTGTCACATAATATTAATATATTATGTACGACATACGTTATTGGTATATAAAATAATACAAAACAAAAACGTATGACGTAGATATATTAATATTATGTGACACATGACAGAAGCTCAAAACAAATGACAATCGATGAAATGCCCTATATATCAATTATGATGTCACTACCTCTATCATAATGAACTTTATTATGATACAGATTTTCATTAAGATACAGATTTTTAACTAATAGAATCGCGAAATGACATTCGCGATAAAGGTGGCACACGCGCAGTAACCAATGGCCAGTCAAATACATACGCTTTGACAGTTCTCAATATGTAAACAAACTGTCAGACTGACAAACTACTTAATTTGTTTGCGTTACAAAATTAATAAATTTGAATATATTTTTTTGTGAATGATCATAGAACAAAAATCGTGTATACAACTTGAATTTAATTATCATTATGACGCTCGTACTCTATACGAAACTCGTTTCGTATCCTTTAAACTCGCTTCATAATGATCATCATTAAATGCTCGTTGCATAATATACTATTAAAAACCAGTCTCATTTTAACAGGCTTTAATAAAAATCGTCTTTTTGTTCTACGAATATTTAGCATACCGTATATGAATTTCGCACCAAATAACATTCGAAATACTATAATTGTTTTATTTTTATTTAATAATACAGTAACAAGTATTTTAAAATCAATCTCCTTTTAAAAGACTCTAAAAAAACTTATCTTTTTCGGTGTACGATATTTAACATTCCGTATATGAATTTGGGACCGACTAACATTCCGTATATGCATTTGGAACCTCGCCGCCTATTGGTTAAATTATTACCGCATGCTGCAACGAACCAATAGAAAAGTCCTAGGGTCCAAATACATATACGGAATGTTTAGATGCCTACGGGATACAAGGATGGTAAAAGGGCCAGTGCTACTCTTCAATTGTTATTGAGTTGACCTGGGGTCTATAGATATTTAAAAGTATGTGGTTTATAATTGTACGTCTACCCCATATTACGTTTAGTAGATAGGAGGTACAGTAAGTTCTTATGTTCCACAGAAACATAAATATCTAGACAAGACAACTACTCTAATGGACGGGACAACTGCAAACAATTGCTGATTTGTAGTTATTTAAAATTTCTTTTTCTTTATATAATTGACATAGAACGTAAAAATAAAAATGAAAATGATAATTAACTAAAAAACATTTTAAAAAACAACAATCCGCGATTTCTACAGCTGTCCCGCCCACAAGATTTATCTTGTCGAAAGGATGATGTTTCTATGCAATGTAAGAACTTCTTGAACTGATGCTCTGTGACAGTTTCAATCGAGTCTGATCTTTCAGTTGTCGTTTCCCAATTTTTGAGAAATATGATTTCCTCCTATTCTCCCAATAAATTTTCTTCATTGGTGTTTATCTTCAGGTGCTTTGAGAATTTCTGGTTGAAACTCTAAGGCTGAATTCTGAATTTGGTCGGACCATCTGGTTGGTGATGGTTTTCTTGGTCTTCTTCCCGGAACTTTTTCAGAAACAATTAATCTCTCTAAATTATCATCATCTCTGAGAAGCACTTGCCCGAAGAACTAGGGAATTCGCTACAGACATGAAGGCAGCCTTTTTTAATGTCTAGTTGGTTAGGAATGGAAACGTTTGTACTATAAGCTGTCAAAGGTATGCGCAATATTCTTCTCCAACACCACATCTCAAAGGCATCAATTTTTTGGCGTACTTTTGCGCACTTTAACGTAAGGTATGTAACTTTAACAAGTGGTCTAATACAAGTGCATTGACCAATTTCATCTTGATCTATTGAGAGCTTTTGAACTTTACTTTGGAAAGACGGAACGAAAACATCTCCGGACTTCTGCTTAGCAGCTGCCATCGTTAGTTATAGTACTGTCTACCATTTGGTATCTGGTGAAAACCAGCTGACTATTGCTGCATCTGTCTACCATCATTATTTCCGTTTTGTCTTTATTAATTTTAAAACCAACTTGAATGCTTTCCAGGGCTGGATTTACCTATGGGCTGAATGGGCTATAGCCCAGAGCGGCAAATTTTGGTAAAAAGTAAAAAATTGCGGGGGTGGGAGGGGCGGCAAACTGCAAATCTTCAACTCCGCTTCTGAAGCTTCTACAAGTTAGTGTTATCAGCAAATCTTAAATTTACGATCTTTCTACCAGCCACCGTTACTCCATCTGTCCTTCTAAAGCAATCCTCATAACATTTTCACCATTAATTAATATTAAATAAGTCAGATGATAAAACGCATCCTTAATAATTCTCTCTCCTATGAATTGGCTTGAGAACTTCTGATCTAGTCGTACTATTGTCATATTGGATAGTACAGGTTTTTAATGCCACCAAGTGTATCGGTGCACCCATCTTTAATAAAATGGTACAAATATTTATCCAGGTTACACAATCGAATATCTTCTGGTAGTCAACAAAGCATTTTTTATTATCAAAGGTACTTGAAATTCTCTCGACTTTTCAATGAGATGTCTCAGGTTCAAGATTTACTCCCATGTACTTTTCCTTTTAAAAACACCGCTTGTTCCTGCGGTATTTGATAATGTATCTAGATAAGTTTGTTAATCAGTTTCTGATAATAATATGCAAAATGTTGCTGCTATGTGTTATTAGTTACAATGTAATGCGGTAGCTTTTATATGTGGTAGTGGATCCTTTTTGTGTAGTAGAATATAAATTAAGGTATACCAATCATATGTCCATTGTCCCAAATTCCAAACAGCGACTTATCATCAGACACACAGCCTGATGATGGGGTAAAAATTCTAAACCCCGAAATCACATACAGTGCGGTGGAATAAGTGTTGCCCCCTCCCTGTTAACTTGTTTATTTTAAGAATATAAGAAAAACGCTCGGACAAGTCGATTTTTAAACTAACCATAGTATATTATAGCATCAACGTTTCGAACTTTACGCGATCCCTCTTCAGGTGACAGCCATAACTTTGATTTTTTTAAATAGGAAAGTACATCATGTGACACCTCATTTAAAAGCTCTTAAAATACTGATTTCAAAAATGTATAATACTTTAATCCTGTTTGAGAGCGTAGGGGCAAAATTTCGGTCGAATTCTTTCTAAATGCAATTATTTTTTTCGAATCCTGAAAAAACTAATAAATATTTTTGAAAAATTTAAACGCAGAATGAAATACTACAGTATTCTCGATGGTCCAAAGTCCCTGAGAACTCCTATAATGTTTATTTTAAGAAGTCACATTGGCGAAAAAAAGAGAACATTTAGTGTGATTTTTAATTTCAAATATATCATTCAAAAGAAACTTTCTGTTTATTCTGAGGTACTGTCAGCCCTCGGTAATAATCTAATCTTTCATTCTGCGTTTAAATTTTTCAAAAATACTTATTAGTTTTCTCAGAATTCTAAAAAAAAATAAACGCGTTTAAAAAGAGTTCGACCGAAATTTTGCGCCTACGATCTCAAAAAGGATTACAGTATTATACATTTTTAAAATCAGTATTTTAAGAGATTTTAAATGAGGTGTCACATGATGTACTTTCCCATTTAAAAAAATCAAAGTTATGGCTGTCACCTGAAGAGGCATCGCGTAAAGTTCGAAACGTTGATGCTATAATATACTATGGTTAGTTTAAAAATCGACTTGCCAAACGTTTTTCTTATATTCTTAAAATAAACAAGTTAACAGGGGGGGGCAACACTTATTCCACCGCACTGTATAAATAAAACATTTATCTATAATATCGATTGTGAGTACTGGACCTGATTTCTAAACAAATAGATTAGTTTAGAAATATGTTGTGTCACCGAAATTTTTATATGTCACAATACAAAAATAAAATACAGTACAACCTGCCATATCCGGACCTGTCATATTCGGACCTCCCCATATCCGGACGGTTCTGCTGCATGCATCTACCGAAATCTACCGAGAAAGGCAGTCCTGTTGTTAGATAACGCACCCTCTCATCCCGACCCAAAACAACTAAAAGATGGCGAAACAAAGTGTCTTTTTTGCCCCCAGATGTGACATCCCTCTGTAAGCCTATAGATCAAGGTATTAAAGAATCTATAAAATGTGTCTATCGACGAAAGTTATTGACGGCGTTGATTACTGGAATGTATGAAGGAGAAAACATTTCAGAGACTATAAAAGAAGTGGTCTTGATATCCGTATTTTATCATATCCGGATTTTTTCATATCCGTATCGGTCTGTCGCCACATTGATCCGGATATGGCAGGTTTTACTGTAATGGCAAAATAGCAGTCAGTTATAATGAGTTAGAAAGATTATATAATACATTATAAATATTTAGAGAAATCGAAGATAACGGTTGCTGCCTGTCTTCGACCCAACACTTAAAAATGGAGTACCGTAAGATGGGGTTGGACTATTTACCTAAGACCTGTTTGCCAGCAAGATAACCAAGTACAGTGGCGTACTATAACGTATGGCTATCGCGTAACTATAAAGGCGTACTGTAACTTCCGATGGATTACGTCACCATCATTATCAATCAGCCAATCGCGTCACTGCTGGACCAAGGCCCTCCTTCAGTTCTTTCCTATGTTCTTTGTGTAGAGTGTAGAGTGTAGAGTGTAGAGAACACAAGTTAAGCTTGTAGCAGTGTTGCCACAGGTGTTGGACAAAATTTAGGTAGACTGCTCCTAATTTTTGGGTAGAAATCGTCAAATTTCGGTAGATTTTATTTTTTGCTTCTTTTATCACATTTCAAAAAAGTGATACTTTAGGTACGTGTATTCAAAAATAAACTACATTCATTATCATATAATGATCAATAATCACCATTCATCATAAAAAATGTATTTTCTCGGCTTTCTAGGTATAGAGCAATTTTCTTCATTTTTTTTTAATCCAAAGTAACTCGAGTAGAGCCGCCTAACTAACGCAATACTAAATATCAAGGATGCTTTAGTTTTGTTATAAGGAATTAATTTCCCGTGTAGTACCTTTTAACATTCAAAATAGAAATATTCTCATTTGAAAGCTGTATAATTGCTTAAACAAGATAAAAATTTTTGTTATAATAAATAACAGTTATAAGTTATTAACATTTATAAACCTACTGCAAAAATTTCAGCATAAATAATAGGTAAGGTGCAAAATAAGTTTCTCCTGTTTTAAGATTTTAATATAAATACTATTTTCAGTTTGGAATTACCTTTTATATGAAAATTAGCCACAATCCTTAACAGTATTCACTATTCAGGTAGGTATTAGTCCCAAAATCATAATATAAAAGGACAAGTGGTCATAAAATTGATATCCGTATCTGCTGAACATGTTACAACCTAGTAAAAGCAATTCAACGATTCTTGAAAATTGACTAAACTCTATTGCCAAATGTATCCGCTAAAAAAAATTCTAATAAATTTGTTAAAAAAAGAGAATTCCGTAGATTAATTTGAAAATTAAGAATTTTGATTTTTCGGTAGAAAAAAAGAGAATTCGTGATCGGTAGATTTGACAGGTATTCGGTAAATCTACCGAAAAATCGGTAACTGTGGCATCACTGGCTTGTAGCCAGTTTGCCGCTACTCTTTTTATGTCGTCGGTCCATTTAGTCGGTGGTTCTCGGTTCTCGGTTCCTCGGCTTCAGAGGCGGATCTCAAGATTTGCCGCCCCTGGGCTATCCACAATTTGCCACCCCCGCCCCCGCCATTTTTTACTTTTTTATCAAAATTTGCCGCCCCCTGAATTCTGCCGCCCTGGGCTATAGCCCATTCAGCCCATATGTAAATCCAGCCCTGATTGCATGATTCGCCTTGTCCATCTTGTGTTTTAGCTAAGTGCCCTGCCCAGTTCCACTGGAGTACGTACACTCCAGAAATGCAGATGTTTCATTTTACCTGGAAAAAGTCAAATTTTAAACAGCTTAACATTTCTTTTTTGGTAACATTGGCGTTTTTTATGTTATGATTTTTAAGTATTTGATTGTTCAACAAGCATTGAAATTAAATCTTTTGGAAAAAAAATTAGGTTTTCTATATAGCTCAAATATATGCTGGTAGCTGTATAGTATCTTTAAAGTTGTTCTGAAACTATTTCCTGGTGGCATTTTTATAATTAATTATTTTCAATGGGAAATAAGCCACAATTTACCAAAAAATGATTTTATTAACGTTTTTAGCGAGAATTTTACTGCCACCGTTGCATTTGGTTTATTTAATGTTTATTTAGTTTAAATGTGCATTAAATGTTTAAAGTCTTCTACTTTAAAATGTATAATACATGTCTGAATTGCCGATACAAATGAGCCAGATTAAATAAATTATTAGAAGAATTTTTTAGCATCAACATCTTTGTTTAATTTAGTATTATTTTGTATTTTGACAACGACACCCGACTTGGGCGTCGAAACGTTAATAAAATTATTTTTTTTTTGGTAAAATTGTGGTTTATTTCCCATTGAAAATAATTGAGTATCTTTAAATATGTAATCGTTTTTACGATAATCGATAATTCTTCAAATGGCCTTCAACGTTATTTAGATCAGAGAAAGTAGGTAAATACAGTTTCGTCCAAGTCTAAGAACTTCTATTAATTAAATCAAATGCTTACGAAACCATTCGTTCTGTGGTTTCACAATGTTTACACCAGATAACTAAATTTTCTTCTAAAAATATTACTTCAAACTACTCATAAAAGAAATAAGAAAACACATGTCATCAGGTTTCATCTTTGAAGGTTATGATGAGCCTTAGGTTAGATGTTAGGCAACCAAACGTACAAAGATGTGGTACAATGGATAACATAATAATATTAAAATAAAAATGTGTGTACCATTTTTATATATTCGGCTGCAATACGAAGGAAAAACAATCTTACTTTTTAATTAGAATAAGGAGTGCAGCCAGTCCCTTTAACTGCAGTTTTCTGCTCTTATTGGAGCGTCATCAGAAGGAACGTAGGCACTGTTCTCCTTAATCCAATCAAATCGCATCGAAATGTTTTCCCAAATATTGCAGCCAAAATGATGGTAATGGGTGGCTAGCGCCATCTGGCCGTAAAAATACGAAGCAAGTTTTCAATCCTAATAGCAAATAATTAATATTGAAAAATATCAAAAATTACTAAAAGATTTTTAAATTGAAAACTTACTGGTACATCCCCATGTATACGCCTCCAAGACTTCTACAATTTGCAAGTCATATGGATGCTGCAGTAAAGACGATAGGGAAGGAATTCTAAACCTTGCAATTCAAATCCCCCGTCTGCAGCCGGCTAGGAACTGAAAGATGCACCATAGTTACTCTACTGAGTAATAAGAAAATAAAATAAAAATGTGTGTACCATTTTTATATATTCGGCTGCAATACGAAGGAAAAACAATCTTACTTTTTAATTAGAATAAGGAGTGCAGCCAGTCCCTTTAACTGCAGTTTTCTGCTCTTATTGGAGCGTCATCAGAAGGAACGTAGGCACTGTTCTCCTTAATCCAATCAAATCGCATCGAAATTTATATCTTCGTATAATAATATTATTAAATTGTCATTTTTTAACACATTCACTGCCACATTGCCGTTGGTTCTATATAGGACCAACACTGATGTTGCCTCAGCAGCAACATATATTTTGCTTTACCAGGCTATGGGCTCAACACATTTTTTAATAACTGCTGGACCGTTGAAGCACATTTAAAAAATAGAAGCACATAAAATTTCTTAGATTTTTTCATAATGAGAAACGGGTATCCTATAAAAACATAATACGGTTATGCGGGTTATGGCTTTAAAATAAATTTTATTGAACAAATAAACATGTTTGCACGAATAAAATAATAAATAAATATTATGCGATTTCCCATTGATTTTGTTTTTTTTTAATAAATACACTCGCGATCATAAAAAGAGGGTCACTCGATAAGTTATTCAAGTTAGATGTCTCGAATTTTCTAAACCTGTTGTCCGATTTGAGTAATTTTTTTAGTATGTTATAGCCTTATTCTTTAGCAATATCGCTATAATAATATTGTTGCTAGACCGATAAATTGTCATTATATACCGGGTTTAAAAATCATACTGTGTTTATTCCTAAAAATTCGGAACACCCTGTGGAATGTTTTAGCATAGATAAAATATTGAAATTAAAACTCTGTTGTAGCCTTAGGCTTTCTTAACATTTTCTTTTTTGATTTATTTGTTTACGTTGGATAATAAAAAAGTTAGGCACCTTAACAACTAACCATGTTCTTCATCAATACAGGGTGTTTCTAAATAAGTGCGACAAACCTTAAGGGGCAATTTTGCATGAAAAAATAATGACCGTTTGCTTTATAAATGTATGACCGCAAATGCTTCGTTTCCGAGATACGGGATGTTGAATTTTTTCATACAAACTGACGATTTATTTATTGCTCTAAAATCGGTTGAGATATGCAAATGAAATTTGGTAGATGTTAAGAGGTAGTTATGGCGCATTTTTTGACATACAATTAAGAATTTTATATTCACCATTGGCGTGCATACAGGATGTATCTAAAATGTTTATACCCGTATGCACGCCAATGGTAAATATAGGATTATTAATTGTATGTCAAAAAATCCACAATAACTTCCTCTTAAAACCTACCAAATTTCATTTGCATATCTCTATTGGTTTTAGAACAATAAATAAATCGTCAGTTTGTAAGAAAAATTTCAACATCCCGTATCTCGGAAACCAAGCATTTGCGGACATATGTTTGTAAAGCAAACTGTCATTATTTTTTCATAAAAAATTACCCCTTAAAGTTTGTCGTACTTATTTAGAAACACCCTGTATTGATGAAGAACATGGCTAGTTATTAACGTGCTTAACTTTTTTATTATCCAACATAAACAAATAAATCAAAAAAGAAAATGTTGAGAGACCTAAGGCTACAATTGAGTTTTAATTTCAATATTTTATCTATGCTAAAACATTCCACAGGGTGTTCCGAACTTTTAGGAATAAACACAGTATGATTGTTACACCCGGTATACAATGACAATTTACCGGCCTAACAACAATATTATTATAGCGATATTGCTAAAGAATAAGGCTATAACATACTAAAAAAATCACTCAAATCGGACAACCGGTTTAGAAAATTCGAGACATCTAACTTGAATAACTCATCGAGTGACCCGCTTATTATGATCGCGAGTGTATTAATCACTGTACAAAAAAATACAACAAGCATTTTATCTTCTTGAATTTTTATTAAGTTCACTAAAACAAGATGTGTATGCACAAAAATGGCTCGCTCGTTCCACAACTTTTACACAAAAATATCGAACCTTTATGGAATCTGACGAATCGGGCTACAGGTTCTAATGGCTCCGAGAAAATTCCATGGGATTCCATGGGAGCTTCCAGCAGTGAAACAAGTAAGAGAAATTTGAATCTAAGTAAAGTTAGTCGAAAATGTAAATTTATACGGTTAAGTAAATAAATGTTAACTGAAAAAGACAGTTTATGTTTTCTTTCGATTCAGAGGCGATCCACAATCCCCAGATAGCCGTTTCTGTCTTACGACGTCCTCAGTGGAGCTGCATGGACCTCTGAAGCAAAACGAAAGCAAACTGTCTATTTATGTGGAATTTCAAAAATAATTTAAAATCCACTTTTGGGACGCTGCGGCGACATCTATTAAATAAAAGTGAAAACTCCCAGATACAAAATTCACTATTAAAATAAAAATTCTTCTCTTCTTCTTCTTCTTTTTGTATAGACATGACTCTGTCTGTTTTTTCAATGTGCCTCTAGTAAGTTGTCGTTTCATCGTTTTCGTGGTCTTCCCACTGATCGTCTTCCTATTGGGGAACCGTCTCTTGCTGTCCTGACTACCCTATTTGTTGTCATTCGGCTTATGTCGTCATTCCATTCTATTCTTCTGTTTGGTACCCAGTTATTAATGTTATCCACCTTGCATATCCGTCGTATATCTGTACTTCTAGCTCTGTCCCATGGAGTCTTACCATCGATTTTTCGAAGGGTTTTCATCTCCGCTGTTTTGAGCAATCTTTTTGTCCTCTCTACGTCGGGTCGTGTTTCTGCCGCGTGTGTCATTATTGGTCTGATGGCTGTTTTGTAAATTCAGCCTTTCATTTCTTTTCCGATATTTTTATTTCTCCATATTGTGTCATTCAGGCAACCTGCGGCTCTGTTTGCTCTATTCACTTGATCTTCCACTTCTGTTTCGAGCCTCCCGTAGCTAGATAGTGTGATGCCTAGTTGTTTAAACTTCATCACTTGTTCTATTATCTGACCTTCCAGCTCCAATTTACATCTTATTGGATCTGCTGCTATAACCATGCATTTTGTCTTTTTTGAGGAAATTAACATGTTAAATTTTCTGGCGGTTATTTTAAATTGGTGCAGCATACGGTGTAAATCATCTTCTACCGCATTTATACTCAGTCCTGTTGGACAGGGAATTGGGCAGGGAAGTGGGCAGCGTGAATGTGTAAATAGCTTACTCGCGCTGCTTCTCATGCTACTGCCATTGCACGGCGCTCCCTCAAAAGTCGGTTTTCGAGATGGAAGTCAAAGGACTGGCAGCGCGAGCACGAGTGGGTATTTACATTCAACTACTCTCTCTCTCTCTCTCACTTGCCGCCGGCAAAGCGGTAAGTGAGTAAGGGAGCAAGACGATGCTGTCGTCACATTCCATTCTTGTGAGTCGCTCGGTAATGAGTTGAGAGGACATTGGCGAGGAACTGATGTGAACACCTCACTCGCGTCGATATCGTATATCGGCAATATTTCCGTCAGCGGCAGCAGCAGTGGCAATAGCTGAGTATAAAGCCGGCATGTTCACTTTGAGAGATTAGTGTTGCATCGTCTACATAGCAGATTATTTTAAGTTGTTTTTCTCCCATTTGGTATACTTTTTAAACGCTTTTCTTTACTTCAATAGTTTGCATCAAATCTTTAGACGTTAATTGGACTGACTTTTCTTCAATGCAAATGAATGAAAATTTGCAGACATGTGCATTCGCGGGAACAATATCCGAATAGTCAATAATTTTTTTTGTGTTTATTAATTGTTTAAATAAAAAAGAACTATTTTAATGAAAAATGCTTACATTCTCTTGTTTTTTACAATGTAGAAACTTGAAACTTTTACGGATTGTAGATAATGATATCGGGTATCGAGTAAAATCGAAGGACGCAGAAGAATTGGTAGAAAGCAAGCCTCTTGGTTGAAGAATATCCGGGAGTGAACAGGAATAAAGAAAGCAGAACAACTATTTAGAATAGCTCGAGACAGAGACAGTTTCGCCATGTTAATCGCCAACGTCAAGGGGACTTGATAGGGCACGTTAAGAAGAAGCTAATGATATGAACTATACATAATTTCACTTTTTACGTTAATTGTTTACGTTATGCTTCATAAATAAACAATAAAGTTTCAAATTTTGAACGCTCATAATATATTTGTTTATATATAAATCGGCGTTTATTCGTGTCAAATTTCAATACGATACGAAACAAAACTTCAACCAAAACTCGAATTAAAAAAATTCGTGTTTTTATCGTAGTCTTAAGTGGCTGATACACACGCAATCTTTAAGTACGCGGGTTTAAAGATCGCGGACTTACTCGGCTCGCCGTCGGTGATACACGGCAGACTTAAAGTACGCGGTTTTAAAGATCGCGGTCGCCGACACGGCAGGCTAATAATCCATATTGTCGGGATTTTCAGTAACAACGTTTCATAAAAATGAACCTTTAGGTACATTTTCATGTTATATACATTTACATATCATGTTATCAAAATAAATCAATACTTTTTGAGTTATTAAAGATCAAGTATTTGTCTGTTTAAGAGCACATGCGTGAAATTACGGATGATAAAAAGAACATATTAATTAATTGTATGTTACTAAAATATTATTTTTATATTATTTCGATATTATAAATTTAGCAAAAGTGTATTCGAATATGTCAAATGTACCCATTATTGGACACCCCCAGTTTCTGGACATATTCAGTTTATATTGATAGAAAAAATTCAAATAAATATTGAAATAATATAAAAATAATATTTTACTAAAACATTAAAAGGGTAAACCCTGTAGTTGGCTGTATACCTTTGTTAAGACAACGTCGAATGAAGTAAACACTTCTGTTGTATATAGGTATATTATAAATTTATTAAAAAATTTTTAAAATTCATCCACAAGGGAGTGGTTGTACAAAACGTTTTCGGTCAAACTGACCATCCTCAGTGTAAACGTCCAGTGTACAAGTAATTGAAACTAGCCACTTGAATAGGTGTAAAACCTCAAAATAACATTATTGCTACATTATGAGCTGTATAGTAATCGACAATAAGTCGATGTCTTAAGATTAAAAATGTATCACATGTGGATGTATGTCATCCTTGCTCGGAATTAGCACAAGGTTGTGATCAGGTGAGAGGTTAACAACCAACTCTAATATTTTACTAACATACAATTAATTAATATGTTCTATTTATCATCCGTAACTTCACGCATATGCTCTTAAATAGACAAATCTTTGATCTTTAATTACTCAAAAAGTATTGATTTATTTTAATAACGTGATATAACAAATTTTACTTAAAATTTGTCCCTCTATCGATTTGTGGGGTTATTTTTAATAAAATTGTTTTCACCCGCGGGAAGGGGTGGTATTCACCAAGAGGGTAAAAGTGCAAGTTGGCACCAAATCAGTTTTATTTCTTGAGGTATGCTCTAACTAGTCACCAATTTTCATGCAAATCGATGGAGGTTTAACAAAATAAGAGGTGAAAACCTTTAATGATTGCACTAACTTTCCCCTTTCATCCCTTATTGCTACTTCCTGTATCCACTGAGGTGTCAGCCTGAAAGGGGTCATAATTGTCAATATACAATAGACACATTTCACAGGAAAAACTCCATATTACTTATGACGATGATTTTTCGTCTCTAGCTCTCCGTCTATATCGTAGCCTGCTGTGAGAAGTGTGTTTAGCAAAAAATTTAGAAACTGTCCTCGTGGTTAAATTTTTTATTTTCTGTATACCTAATTTTGCTGAATGATGTTTTTTAGTAGAGTTTGATTATTTTTTTGATCAGGTTTTGTTAAATAGAAGAATAATTTATTTTTTATAAGTGTGGTAAGCTGTCAAAATCATGATGTGAAGTATATCACTTGTTTTTGATCTATTTTAATTTAATACAAGGTAGGCATAAACAAACAAAATATCATAGATAAGATGGTAATATTTTCATCAGGAGGATAAAACAGCCTATAAATAATTAGATTTATTCAAAAACAAATAATCAAAAATAATTTAGTATAGCTTAAAATGGTGTTTTACGGTTTTCTCAAAACTTATAAAATGTAACTGTCTCCTTTCAACAATCAACGATTGCATTATTTTTAGGCAATTTGCTTAATTAGTGAAAATATAAGTGTAATTTTAAACGCAATAACATGATGGCTCGAGGCTCGTGGCTCGCGGCCGTGATACACGTACGTGTTACGAGTAAGATTTCAAACTTGTTGGATCGACGGCGTACTTACTCGGCGGACTTAAAGTACGCGTACTTGCAGTGATACACGCGCGAAAAAGGTCGCGAGCCATAAGTTCGCGTACTTTATCGCGTGTGTATCACCCACTTTAGAAAAACCACCGGTAGAGACGGTTTGTGCTACAATTAACATTAGAATTTGTTTTGTCGTATTAATTAATTAAACGCTTTTCTTTAGTTCAATCGTTTGGGTCAAATTTTTGGACGTTAATTTGAATGCCCTTTCTCCAATGCAAATGACTAAAAATTTGCAAACATACGCATTCGCAGGAGAAATACACGAATAGTCAATAAATTTTTTTTTTATTAATTGTTTAAATAAAAAATTATTTTAATGGAAAATGCTTAAGTTCTCTTGTTTTTACA